>NW_028258315.1:46301764-46604705 GCF_053883595.1 Heterocephalus glaber
TGCTAAAATCAGGAAGAAAAGGATGTCCACTATCACCACTCCTGTTCAATATAGTTTTGGAAACATTAGCCACAGCAATTAGAGAAGGAAATAAAAGGAATAAGGAATAAAGATAGGAAAGGAAGAAGTTAAACTGTCATTATTTGCTGATGATATGATACTTCTATATAGAAGACTCAAAAATCTCCTGCCAAAAGACTTCTAGACTTAATTGAAAGATTCAATAAAGTAGCTGGATACAAGGCCAACACTCAAAAATCAATAGCCTTCTTGTGCACAAATAACAGATTCACTGAGAGAGAAATTAGGGAAACAATCCATTTCATAATAGCATCCAAATAAATGAAATATCTAGGAATCAGTCTAACAAAGGAAGCAAAAGACCTCTACATTGAGAACGATAACACTCTGAAAAAAGAGAAGAGTTTATGAGAATGGAAAGACATCCCTTGTTCCTGTGTAGGAAGAACCAATATAGTGAAAATGACCATACTTTTAAAACTGCTATACAGATTCAATGGGCTTGGTCTTCACTGTCCCCCTTTTTATCCACATTCTGGTCTTCTGAGCTCTGAACAGAATCTCCCATCAAACTTGGCTTACAGCACTCTCAGGCTTCTATAGCTCCAAACCTTTCCAAATTCTTCCTACAAGTCAGTTTCAAAGGCTTCTAAACCACATGGTCAGGTTGTATTACAACAATGATCCCACTTCTCTGGTACCAAAGGCTGTCTTAATCACTTTTGTCATTTCTGGAACAATATAGCTAACACCCTCAAATTTAAAAAGGAGAAGTTTATTTTGGCTCATAATCTGTAAAGATATCAGTCCATAGTCTACTTGCTCCATGGCAGAACAGCATAGCACTGAGGCATAGCAGAGGAATAGCTACTCATGTCATGGTACTTGGAAGCAGAGATAAAAGGAAGAAGTCAGGTGGAGAGATAAACCCTTCCAGGCCATGACCCTAGTGACCCACCTCTTCCAATAAGACCCTATCTCCTGAGAGCAAACCAGTTATAAGCCCCTATAATCCAATTACCCTCCCAAACCCCACATATGAATGCATGAAGCTCTTAGGGGGACATCTAGATCTGAATCACAACAGATGGGTTTATGGCTTTTAAATAGTCTGAACTATTATATGTGGGCTTCCATTTATTCTGTTGTCCCAGTCCCATAGATTTCAGGTATAGGGAATGGGAAAGGGGACATTACCAAAGACCCCTTCAGTGGGTCCTGGACATCCCTCTCCTCAGGGGGAGCTTCCACAGCCAAAGCAGCCACCTCAGTTGTTACTTTAAATTTCTCCACAAGGCTGTTTCTAATTTGCCCCACAGGAAAACATAAGATTGTTGTAAAAGACTCCGCTATCACTGCAGACTTTTGTATGGCATGATAATAGTGGGTGACAGGAAAGAGAGTGGTACCTGGGAGGCATCTGAGGAAGCAGGGGTGTTAAATCACTCTCCTCTTTGGGAGGCTTAAGCAGCCAGCGTGGTCACTGTAGCCACTTTGGCCATCATAGCTGTGGGTGGAACTGTCACACACAACTAATGCCACCACACCTGCCATTTTAAGCGAGGACTCAGCTGTGCCAAGAGTGACCAAAGCTGTCTCTGGTGGAAGTGGAGCCATGGGTGTGACTGTGGCCTGTGGAGCTGGCAAAACTGTGGGAGCGGTTGCCTTTGGAGCAATTGCAGTTGTAATTGCAGCTGCAGTTGCCTCTGAAGTGACTAAAGTTGCTTCAGGCACCATGTTAACTAAGGGCACAGCTGCCTCTGGAGTCACTTCAGGCATTACCTTCGCTAAGGACACAGTGGTTTTATTCTGAGATGAATGAAAAGGAGCTAGAACCAAGCCAATCAGACTATAAAATGTAAGGTTTGAGATGAAAGAGGGTCACCCCTTCACTGGACATCACAGAGGGCAATTCCCACATGCTCCCAAATTTCTACATCTAGCGTCCCTGGTTTGGGAAAAGAAGGGATGTATTTATAGATGTCAAGTAGTATATTAACAATAGTAGTTTCAGGTGTTGTGTAGGAAGCCTGCTTTAACAGGTTCTGCAGCACAGTGACTATAGGCGCCACTCCTCTGATAAGTTCTGACCCATTTTGTAACCCAGGCAGTATTTAGAAAAGACAGTAATTGGAAGGATTGCTCATGACTGGGCTTACCTGACCCCGCTGCCATGTCTGGAATTATTTTGGGAGAGCTGAACGTCATCAAGAATTCCACTACTTTGTCTTGAAGGTGGAGTCACCTGTGGATTCAATCTATATCCACTTTGGGCATCAATTATAGAAGACATTATGGAAAACCTTGGCCATGGGTCTTGATCTCCTGTGAGCCAGTACTACATCCATGAGAGAGGAACAAAGGAAATAAAGACAGAGATTTGAGAGAAACTAAGTCTTGGGCTGATCTAAGCTGCTCTCAGCAGCAAAGACAAATACATCAAAGCCATCCAGTGTTTATTCATTACAAGTGTGGGAAGGAGGAGAACTGGCCAGACAGCTGCTGTTAACAAGTATCAAGCAGGCAGGACTGTAGAATGAGGGCACTAGCATATCTTTGCTGAAGAGAACAAATGGTTAATTCAGAAGGGAAGAATTTAGTTGGAAGCTGTTGACCTTGGCTGGAAATGAACTCAGCTGATTGAACTACTTCCAAAGTAACACAGCTGAATTATGGAGGGGCAAAAAGCTTGTGCCACTGTAGCCTGCTAATGGTGGGCAGAGGTGCCTGCTACAGTGGGGGTTTTAATGGAGGAAGACAGGAATTCTTTCCAAAATCATAATTTAGGATATGTATCTCTTGAGAAGTTACCATAAACATATTTGGTAGGGAGTATCTGCAATATTGCTTTCTAGTTTTACACTCAAAAAAACTCTCTTAACATGAACGGTTCCATTTTTACAGCTAAAAAGTTGTAGACCTTAATTCACTCTCCAATTAACCTTGAACTGAGAGGATTTGGAAGCTTGAGGATCTTCAAATTCATTTCTGCACACACCACCAGCGAATCCAGTTCACACATTTGTCACTGATCTTGGAAAGCCTGCTCTGCTGCTGTCTTCCTCCAATCAAACTGAATCTGTAACCCTTGTCGGAGCCCTTCTCAATTTTCTACTCTGGATCTTTCTCTACCTTGGCCTCCTCTGTAAATCAAAATGCTCCTACTTTGTTTTCTGTCCCTTCTGGGGTTACTCTCTACCTGATACGAAGGTTTCCTGATGCCCTGAGTGATCTCATTAAATCTTTTGCTTTGTTATGAGACAAGGCAAGAGCAGCAGGGAGGTTTGAAGCTCTTACAGTAGAAAGATACTGATAATTCCACACTCAGGAAAGTGAGGGAAAAGGAGACAGTCCATATAGTTTCTTTTGCCCTAAGATGGGAAATGAGGGCAGAGTTATAGAGAATCTAAATTATGCATATTCCCTTAAGTTTCTGGGGTTGATGTAATAAAGTCGTTTATAACTACAGGAGGGCAAGATTATTAACATATTGATTTATGTTTTTATTTTTTTGCTTCAGTTTATCCTCCACCCATTCCAAGCAAGTCACTGGTCCTTCTATTCTTTTTGCTGGAGAAATTTGCAGAGTCTAATCTGAAATGGAAGGAAGGTTTTTCCTTTTTTTCCTTTTTCCTTTTTTGTTGAGAGGTTGAGCTCATGGAAAGTATGATGTTAGTAATTGCTAAAGACAGAAAAGAGAGGGGTTTTGTTTTTGTTTTTTTACTTCTAGACTGGGAGGTAAATACAGGTCATGAGGCTCCATGAACACTAGGGACCATGTTTTCTGCCCTATGATAATTTCTTATAGATAAACCTAAAGGGCTAAGGACAAAAATCTTATGTTTGCTTTAAGAAAACTGAATCCTAGCTCTGTGATTCCCATAGTCACCTGTGCCAACCCAACAAGACAACACAACTGTTGATTTTACACAACCTTGTGGGTATAGACATGAGCATATCAGAAAATGTGCTGTGGATAAAAAAGTAATCCCTTGGAATGAGATGAGAGTACAGGGAGTTCCAGTAATAACTGGAACTGAATTTCAACTCAGTTTAGCAGAATGGTGGGTCATGGTTGGATGTAAGTTTTTTTTCTAAACCTTTAAACTGGATTTACTGAAAAATTGTAAAGAGAGTAGGAAGTTTCCATACAAATATCTCACCTGATTTCTGTACTTCTATCCTCTTATATTACCATGGACCATTTGTCAAAAGTCAGAAACTGACCTTAGTACATTACTATTAATTGATCTCCAGACTTTATATAGATTTTACCAGCTTTTCCACAGATGTTCTCTTTCTGTCTCAGGATCAAATCCATGGTTTAATGTTGCACTTAATTATCAGATCTCCCCAGTCTTCATGAGTCTCTGGCAATTTCTCAGTTCTTGCTTGTTTTGCATAATTTTGAAAGCCTCAATATTTGGAGACAGTCCCCAGTATGGGTTTCCTGATGTTTTTATTGTGATTACACTGAGAGCATTCTTTTTGAAACAAAGTCCCTTCTTGTTGCATTACAGCACAATTCTTCTATTTTGCACATTAAAATTTATCGATTGAAATTCAGAGTTGTTATGTGTATATTCATATACAAAAGGAGTTTGGAATGCTGCTGCCTAAGAGAATCATAACTTGATTCATTGCAATTGAAGAAGACTCCAACAGCTGTTGCATTTCTTTAGGCTGGTAAATATTTTCATCGAGATTCATAACACATTTTCTTATGTGTTCCATTGTGATCCCAGGACTATTTACATACGGATTTCTTAAGTACTGCACTTTAAATCTCATCAAAATCAACTTTCTTTTTATACTATTCAGGGCTGTTTTGGTCAAATAAAATCAATTCTATTTGAATCTTTAGGAAAAAATTTAAAGTATGAGGTGTGATCAAATACATGGTAAATGTCTAAATAAAAATTTTTATTACACTAAAAGACACATTGCCATAAATTCCCCTCAAAATACTCCCCTCATCTTGAACACACTTATCCCATCATTCTTGACATTTTTCTTAAGCAATTCTGGAAGCCTTCTTTCATGAGTGTCTTTAAGAGATGTGATTAAAAAAAGTACAGTGAATGCTGCAGCGGATGGCCATCCCACAGAAAAGTAGGCTCATAAAAACATTACAGTGTGTCCTCATCTACCTTATTCACTGGATCTGGTGCATGTGACTTCTAATTCTTCCCCAAAGTCTAAATGAGCATGAAAGATTAAGGTTTTGCATCAATTCAGAACATTGAGATAGCTATGGCACTATAACTAAAGACATGAAAGAGGACTTCAAGGCTGCTCCAGAAAATGACACAAACAATGGGACAAGTGTGTGTGTGTGAAACAACAGGAGTATTTTGAGGTGGATTAATGGCAATGTGTGTTTTACTATAATAAATTTAAAATTTTTTACCACTTACTGTATTTTTTGATCATACTTTATTTGTAACCTAAAATATACTATGTATCAGAGGCTCAAACCAGCACTCTATCGTTTTGGTTTCTAAGCTACAGGAATTTGATTGTAGTAACATATCTAGACTGAATTGTAATAGTATGAAATAAATTTAGAATTCATGATAAGAACCATGAGGATAGTCACCAAGGTTATTAAGAACAATCTTTTATTACCTCATTTTCACTACAACTTTCAGCTCTTCACATCATCCAGGTCACCATGTGGGCATTAATCAAAATGTTTTCTCCTACTTCACCAGAAATTCTAACCCACAGACAATGAGTGATTCTCCCTTCATGGGGATTGGATGGTTGTCCCTTGGAGAAGTTGAACATCTGACTGGGGCAGAGAGCATTCACAAGCTGAGCAACTCTTCAACATCAGGCACTCATCTGTTCTGGAACAATCACATTCCACCTTATTTACTTTTATAAAAGAGTTCTTGGATGTTCCCATACTTCTTGGACATATAGAAATCTAAAGACTATACAGAATAGATGCTGACTTTTTAGTGTCATTATTATATTTGAAACAGAAATATTCTTATGGCCAGTAAATGTCAAGGCTGATGGTCATCTTGTTTTCATGTGTAATGATGAGATCATTAAAGTAAAGAAAGGTTCAAGAGGCTGCATAGTTCAGTACTGTCCTTCAGAGCAATGACTCAACATTGTTGGTCAGTTTGGGAGAAAAGTTTGTCTTTTTTTTATTGGCCAAATAAAACCTTACACATCATCTTATTCTTTCCTCTGTTTCAGGTATGGTGCCTCTGTCATTAATATCTTTCTCACTGCTTATCTTTTGACTCACAAGGAGCACTTCGTTAATATTTTAAAGGAGAAAAAAATGAGTACAATAGTGAAAACAATGGATATCAAAATGCAAGTTTCATTGCAGTGGTTGAATGTCACATCCATGTGAATCAGGCAAGGCCTTGGCAGAGCTACATAGAAAACAAATCTCCAGGAAAGGAAGAAGATAACTACACCAGAAAATCAACCCTTAATTGTAGGCTGATTATACATAATAAATCCTTTAGCCCCTCATTGGCACAAAGGTAAATCGTAAGCTGAGTGAGTTTGGCCTATACTAATGGGCCTGCCAAGTACAATTTAGGCTGAATCAGTAACACAAAGATAAAATGAAAATGCATGTTTAATTTTGTTCTTCAAAGAAGTAGAGGCACTGCCTGGTCTGGGCTCAGACACACATTACATTTGTCCATGGCAGCAGTTTCACTAATGTGGGTCAATGGAATGAGCAATTCAGGCAAAGGATCTCCTGGAAGACAAGATCCAGATCAGGTGGGATCATTGTTTTCCTTCTCACTAACTTTGCCACTCTGGAGGTTTTAGGACTAATTAGTGCAAGATTAGGAATTAAGACATACTTTCAATACCAAAGTCAGTTCTACCAAGGTTTTCTTTTTTATTAAATACTTTGATATGGTGTTCATGAACATCCAAATGGCAAATTGATTAGAGAAGTATGGTAAAGTACAATGTTTGTAGGGGTAAAATATCTATTTTTAACTGAAGGTATGCACTACTTATAGGAAACGTCTAAAAAATACTTATGAGGGACCAGATTCCATGCTAAAGTTATTCACATCACACCCTAACAAGGTCCTGAGTCTCACAGAACATGCTGAATCAGCCCGCTGCAGACAGGCATTTCTGTGCATGCCCTAATGAGGTCCCGAGTTGCGTGGAAGACGCAGAATCACCCCGCTGCAGACAGGCAGCCACCTGGTTCCACACTACAAAGACGAAGAGGACACCAGACCACCAGACCAAGGAACTGAGTCCCGCTGCTCCCAGCCCAGAGGTAGGGGCTTCTGAGCCACAGTCCCACTGCTCCTGGTCCAGAGGAAGGGGCTTCTCGGCCACCACCCCTCCTGCTGCTCCCAGCCCACAGAAAAGGGCTTTTGGGTCACCATCCCTACCACTGCTCCCGGCCCCTGTCCCACCTATCCCAGCTCAGAGGAGGTAATCCATGCAGGCGCTAACAGCCCCAGCCCCAGTCCAAATGAGAAAACACGTAAATAAGTCTCAAAACCAGACTTCCAGATCACCTACAGCAACCCCAAAGGGAAATGAGATGGAACACTCTGATACTCAACCACCTGGACCCACTGAACTGGCAACAAAAGGGGATCTGGAAAAAAGGGAATCAGAAATAATTTCTCAGATAACAGGAGAAATTGTGCCCCTAGTGCAAGACATGATTAATAAATCTAGAGAGGAGCTCAGGAACATGATGGAATCCCAACATAAGAAACAAATGGAATCCATAAAACAGATGCAAATAGATTTCCAGGACATGAAAAACTTCATTGAAAGTCTACACAGCAGAATGAGCCAATGTGAGGACAGAATTTCAGATATAGAAGATAAGATTGCAATGAGTGACCAGGAAAAGAAAACTTGCTTTGAAATTATAAGGGAACATGAGAAATCAATCCAGCGATTGCTAGATGATGCAAAGAAGAATAACATAAGACTGATTGGGCTCAATGAAGAAACAGGAGACAGTGGAGATGACATAAAAAATCTCTTCACAGAAATGATGGCAGCAAACTCCCCAAGCAGGGGAAAAGAGCTTGACATACAGATAAGTGAGGCATATAGGACTCCAAATAGCCTTGATCAAAAGAAATCTACACATAGGCATATAATTGTTAAGATTCCAGAAACACAACAGAAGAACAAAGTTCTCCAAGCAGTCAGAGAAAAGAAACAAATCACATACAAAGGAAAGCCCATCAGAATCACAGCAGACTTCTCAACACAAACATCAAGGCAAGAAGAGCTTGGAGTGACATATTCCAAGCCCTAAAAGAAAACAGCCTCCAACCCAGATTGAAGTACCCTGCAAAACTATCTTTCAAAACGGATGGAGAAATAAGATACTTTCATGACAAAGAGCACCTTAGGAACTTCAAATACCAAATACCAAATACCAAATACCAAACCAGCACTCCAAAGAATTTTACACAATATCCTAGGAACAGACATTGAGGATCACAAGCCCAGGAAACAAAGCAGAATGAACCCATCTGGCACAACAAGAAATAAATGTAAAGGGGGAGAACCCAACAAAAAGAAAAAGTCATGGCAATGACAAGTCAATATGTTTCAGTTATAACCATCAATGTTAATGGTCTCAATTCACCAATCTAAAGAAATAGACTGGCAGAATGGGTCAAGAAGCAAAATCCAACAATATGCTGCATACAAGAAACACACTTAATTCAAAAGGAAACTCATAGATTGAAAGTTAAAGGGTGGAAAACAATATTCCATGTGACAGGAACCCCCAAAAAAGCAGGAGTAGCTATCCTCTTTGCAGATCAAGTAGATTTCAAACCAACACTGATTAAGACAGATGAAGAAGGACACTACACCCTTGTAAAGGGAAGAATCCAAGAGGAAGAGATGACAATCATAAATATCTATGGACCAAACACTAGTGCACCCAACTATATAAAACAAATACTAACAGACATGAAAAGTCATATATGCACTAATATAATTGTAGTGGGGGACCTCAACACCCCACTGTCACAAATAGATAGATCAACTAGACTAAAAATAAGTAATGAAATACTAGAACTCAATCGAACTCTTGAACAAATGAACTTAACAGATGTTTACAGAGTCTTCCACCCCACAAAATCAGAATACACATTCTTCTCAGCTGCACATGGGTCATTCTCCAAAATAGAGCACATACTCACATATAGAACATGTTTAAGTAAGTGCAAAGGAATTGAAGTTATCCCCTGTATATTATCAGACCATAGTGCAATGAAATTGGAGATCCATAGCAAAAGAAACTCAAAAAATTTCATAAACACATGGAAATTGAACAACACACTTCTGAATAACCAATAGGTCACAGAGGAAATTAAAGAAGAAATCAGACAGTTCCTTCAATTAAATGACAATAACAATACAACATATCAGAATCTATGGGACACAGTGAAAGCAGTCTTATGAGGGAAAATCATAGCAGTGAATATGCATATTAGGAAAACAGAATGAGCCCAATTAAACAACCTGATGCTGAACCTCAAGCTTCTAGAAGAAGAAGAGCAGGACAACCCCAAAGCTCATACAAGGGAGGAAATTATAAAGATCAGAGCAGAAATCAATGCAATGGAGACTAAGAGAACGATACAAAAAATCAATGAAACCCAGAGGTGGTTCTTCAAAAAAATCACCAAAATTGACAAAGCTTTAGCCAACATTGTCAGAAAAAGGAAGAAAAAGGCCTAAATCCAGGCAATTAGGAATGAAAAGGGTGAAATTACAAGATTCAGAAGAAATTCAGAGGATCATCAATACTTACTTCCAGAACCTATATGCCAATAAGATGGACCATACAGAAGAAATGGACAGATTCCTAGATACATATGAATTACCAAAGTTGAACAAAGAAGACCTAAAACTCTGAACAACCCAATATCAACCAATGAAATTGAAAAGGTAATTAAAACCTTATCAACTAAAAAAGCCCAGGCCCTGATGGCTTCACTGCTGAATTCTACAAGACATTTAGAGAGGAACTGCTGCCACTACTGTTTAAACGTTTCAGTGAAATTGAAAGGGAAGCAATACTCCCAAATTCATTCCTGGAAGCAAGCATCACTTTGATCCCCAAAGCAGAAAAAGACCCAACTGAAAAAGAGAACTACAAGCCAATCTCACTAATGAACATAGATGCAAAAATCCTTAATAAGACACTGGGAAACAGAATGCAGAAGATCATCAAGAAGATCATACACCCTGATCAAGTGGGATTCAACCCAGGGATGCAGGGATGGTTCAATATACGAAAATCAATCAATGTCATACACTATATCAATAGAGCCAAGGACAAAAACCACATGATTATCTCCATAGATGCAGAAAAAGCATTTGACAAAATCCAACATGCATTTATGATAAAAACCCTACAAAAAAATGGAATAGATGTCTCTACCTCAAACTGATAGAAGCCATCTATGAAAAACCAACAGCCAATATCATACTAAATGGTCAAAAACTGAAATCCTTCACACTAAAATCAGGAACAAGACAAGGATGTCCACTATCACCACTCTTGTTCAATATAGCTCTGGAAACATTAGCCACGGCAATTAGACAAGAGAAACAAATAAAAGGAATAAAGATAGGTAATGAAGAAGTCAAATTGTCATTATTTGCAGATGACATGATACTCTATATAGAAGACCCCAAGAACTCCACCAAAAGTCTTCTAGACTTAATAACCAAATTCAGTCAAGTAGCTGCTTACAAGGTCAACACACAAAAATCAATAGCTTTCCTCTACACGAATGACAGACTCACTGAGAGAGAAATAGGGCTAGTAATTCTTTTCACAATAGCATCCAAAAAACTGAAATACCTAGGAATCATCCTAACAAAAGAAATCAAAGGCCTCTTCTCTGAAAACTATGGCACTCTGAAAAGAGAGATTGAAGATGATATCAGAAAATGGACAGACATCCCCTGCTCCTGGGTAGGAAGGATTAATATAGTAAAAATGACCATACTTCCAAAACTGCTCTATAGATTTAATGCAAGTCCAATTGAGATCCCAGCACCATACTTCATAGACCTTGAGAAAACAATCCAAAAATTCATTTGGAACAAGAAGAGACCCAGAATAGCAAAAGCAATTCTAGGTAACAGAGACATGGCAGGGGGTATCACAATCCCCAACCTGCAACTCTGCTACAAAGCAACTGTGATAAAAACAGCATGGCACTGGCAAAGAAACAGACTTGAGGACCAGTGGAACAGATTAGAAAATGCAGAAACAATGCCAGACACACTCAGCCATCTCATCTTCGATAAAGGATCCAAACACCCTCACTGGAGGAAAGATAGCCTCTTTAATAAATGGTGCTGGAAAAATTGGGCTTCAACTTGCCAAAGATTAAAACTAGACCTGTATCTCTCACCATGCACTAAACTAAAATCAAAATGGATTAAAGATCTGAATATTAAAATAGAAACTCTGAACCAGTTGGAACAGAGGTTAGGTAGAACCCTTGAAGACATTGGTGTAAGAAAAGATTTTATGAACAAAATCTCAGTTGCCCGTGATCTAGCACAAACAATCAACAAGTGGGATCTCTTCTTATTAAAAGGCTTCTGCAAAGCAAGAGAAACCACCTGCAGTGTGAAGAGACAACCCACAATGTGGGAAAAAATCTTCACCTGCTCTTCCTCAGACAAAGATCTACTATCTCGAATCTATAAAGAACTTCAAAAGATCAGACCTCCCAAAGTTAAAGACCCAATCGAAAAATGGGCATCTGAAATGAACAGACATTTCTCAGACAAAGAAGTAGAAATAGCAAATAAATACATGAAAAAATGTTCAACATCACTGGTCATTTGAGAGATGCAAATGAAAACAACGCTGAGATTCCATTCCACTCCAGAAAGCATGGCTGCTATCATGAAATCAACCAATAACAAATGGTGGTGGGGCTGTGGGGAAAGAGGAACCCTGCTCCACTGCTGGTGGGAGTGTAGACTGGTGCAACCCCTGTGGAAATCAGTATGGAGATACCTCAAAGAACTAGGACTGGAAGTCCCATTTGACCCCGCTATTCCACTGCTGGGGATCTTCCCCAAAGAATTAAAAGAATCATACCACAGTGATATATGTGCACCCATGTTCACAGCAGCACAGTTTGTAATAGCTAAAACTTGCAAACAGCCCAAATACCCATCAACTGGAGACTGGATAAAGAAAATGTGGTTTTTTAATAAAATGGAGTACTACTGAGCCATAAAAAATGAGAAATTAGAGACATTTATAGCTAAGTGGATGCACATTGAGGCCATACTCTTAAGTGAAATAAATAGGACAAACATGTGTAAATACCAAATAGTTTCTCTGGTGTGAGAAAGTGAAAGTGTAAATCAGGGTGAAATGTATAATAGGTAATGTGAAATAGGAAGAAAAGGGGCAAAGGGGAAGGACGTCAGAGGGCTAGGGGAAAGGATAGAAGGGAATGGGATTAATATGAGAAAATGGAAAAATAGGAATAAAATCTTTGTAAATAGGGAGGACTGGAGGGGTTGAAGGGAGGGCTGGGCAAGGGTGAAAAATAAGAACCAAGAGAGACTATGTAAAGGTGCAAATTTCCAAAGATGAATGTCATTATATTGTATACCTAAAATGTACCATCGATTAGAATGAATAATCGATAACATAAAATAGGAAGAAAAGGTCCAAAGGGGTAGGGGTAGTGGGAGGGGCAGGAGAAAGGAAAGAAGGGAAAGGAAAAATGATGAGAAATGGACAAAATGGAAATAAAGGTTTTGTAAATAGGGAAGAGTGGAGGGCATGAAGGGAGGGCTAGGAATGGGGAAAAAATAAGAACCAGGATGCATTATGTAAAGGTACAATTCCCAATGAGAAATGTAATTATGTTGTATACCTACAATGTACCAATAATAGAATTTAATAAAAAAAAATAAGTTGTTCACATGCATTTTCTTTTTATCCTTTCATCAGTCAATAAGGGATGTACTATATTTTTTCCATTTTTTCCTTCTATTTTCACTTTTTTCTTGTCCCTTTTTTCCTTTCTCCCTCCTCCCTTGTTCCCCTTCTCAGTGGAACATTTTCTTCCCATTTCCCAACATCCATTATACATTTCAGTCCTTATTTTCACTTTCAGTTTCTCATGCCAGAGAAACAATGTGATATTTAAACATGTGAACATGTGTGTCTGATTTATTTCATTTAGTTGTATGGTCTCAAGGTCCATCTATTTAGCTATAAATGTCTGAAGCTCATCATTCTTTATGGAAGAGTAGGGCATGTACTATATTAACCTACTTTGTAGACAAGAAACAAAGGTATAGAAAAGTAGAATGACTTGCTCAGAGTCACAAGTGGTAAGTGGTTAAGACAGAATTTAGATCCAGAAAGTCTGGTGCTACCAGTCACACTTACTGTACATCCTTTGCCCTTTCTTTTTGTCTCAGACAAGTCTGCTGATCTTGAGATAAACTTAGATTGAAATCACATGTAGAAAAGAAAACTAATCATGAAATAACTAGGTGTTACAAAGTTGAACCATAAATTGTCTTGCCAGCACTAGATAGAAACAGAACTGTTTTGATCAACTTGACTTCAGCTATGTGTTGAAACTCATCATTTTATTTAATGAACTTACAAATTTGGTTCCCATTTTCTTGCAATCATAAGTTACTTTAAGATCAACTGGGCTAGACATAAGGCCTAATTTTGGTCATAGAAGTACCAGATCAAATACTTTAGAGCTAATGGAACTATATTTAAGATGATAAAAAGAGAGATGATTTCAGCTCCTAAGCTGGCTTTGATCTGCATAAAGAGAGTGAGAACTGGGAAGATTTGGATTGCTTTTCCTTTCACTATCATCTTTGGAATTTATTACTTTGTGTTATCTCCCTAAAATCATGCTTTCTTTGCTTAGACTCTGGCTAGTCTATACATATAACCTTATCTTCTACTGGAGAGCAAAAGAATTTTGCTCAGCATCCATCCATCCATCCATCCATCCAACCACCCCATCCATCCTTCCACTGTTTAGTGAGGTCATATGAATGAAATCAATCCTATGTATCTAATTATACAGTGCAGCAGAGAGCTTTACTCATTTCCACTTTAAGTGGGAGCAAACAGAATCTGCTTATCAGATTTCCAGGTTCAAAAGCTTGGGTTCAGTAACAAAGAATATCACGGTAGAACCTCTCGCACCCCGACACACAAAACAAAACAAAACAAAACAAAAACTGTAGTGGCCACAGTGTGCACTGTTCAGATAGTCATTTTCTTAGAAAAAAGCTGAAAATTGTATATAGTTGGTGACAGCCTTCAGGCCACCATGACATTTGTACCAAAGTCATCTTTCTCCAGAGCTACCATTTGACAGTGTCCAAAGCTGGGTCATTTTTGCTTGATGTGGAACGTGGCCATGTGTATGCATGTTTTGGCTCATTTTCAAGCTATACCCTACAATAACTTCTAGTGTGGTACATCTGTATGTATATGATTCCCAAATTTAATATCACATGCTCCTAGTTTGCTCTGAAATCTAAATGCCTATGTGAAATTGTTTAAATGAAATCTTTACTTAATACATTCAAAATTCAATATCTGATGTCTAACTACTACTTCCCTTGCTTACTCTACCTTAGCCATACATGTTATTCCATAAGATGCTAGAATGCTTCTAACTTGGGTTTTTTGCATTTGCTCTTCTCCCTGCCTGGACACTCTTTCTCCTGATATTCACATGGCTTGTTTTTTCTTTTTTTGAGAAACAAATTTTATTTCTGGGATCCAGTATATAATAGGAGACAGACACACGGGTATCCCGCACCTACCACATACCACAGCACCAATAGAGAGGCTGGCTCCTTCAGTCAGCCTCCTCTCCACCATTCCAGCATTCTCAAACTATTGCCCAACTCTTGAGAGATTAGTGACCTGTAACTCCTTTGCTGTTTCACATTTTCTCAGGCTTTTCTCATAGAACACTTTTTCCATTCTGCCTGATTAACTTCTCCAAGAAGCCTTCTGAATTCACTCTCTCCCCTCACCGCAACCTATGTCTCTGCTAGGTCTGGATCAAGGTCCTTTCTCTTCTACAGTCCCCAATACACACCTCTCTCACACACTCCCAGTAATAAAGGTATCTGTAAATTCACTGAATTCACTAAAACTTATTTATAACATCCAAATCAATACAATGCTTTCTGTGGTCATTCTTGACATATACAGAGCAACAAAAAGTTTGAGTTACTCAATGTACATGTTCCTAGCTAAGGTTAAATGAGGCAACTCTTCCTTCATGTTTCAGGTCATGTCCTTTTTGTGGTCTATTTAGCACTACATTTTCCACATTTTTGCACTTTTTGTTTGTGATTTTACTGTTTAAAATGGCCCCCATAACAATCCAATCTCTACTTCACTTCTACCTCTTCCAAGAAACCTTCCCTAACCATTCTACTATAGGAGCCTCTCTCATTGTACAGCTCCAACTTCTTCTATGCTGTTCTTCATAGTAATTATCATTGATTGACATTTTGTTGAAAAAGAGCACAAATAAAAGAAAGGAAAAGAAAGACAAAGAAAATTAAACTATTATTAATTTATCATAACTGACTTGACTAATTCAGCCAACTTAGAATCTGTAGTAGATCTGTTAGCTCCAAGTAAAAGTTGGGTATTTAGAAGAGTTAGGAAATTTAGCAAATATTGCCTGACTATGTATCATCACAAAAAGGATATAAATAGTGGTATGGTCTAGTTGGATTATCTGAAGCATATCTGACACTTTCCGAAATAATATAGGATGGGTATTGTTGCCAGAATCCTGAAGTTCAGAGTCAGGCCCACCAAAAAAAAAAAAAAAAAAAAAAAAAAAAAATTCAAAGAAGTTCTAATTTAAAACTCTACAAATCAAACATGATTTGATTTTATTTACCATAGTACCTAAGTAAATACGTACGCCGGGGTAGGGGGGTGGGGGTTGAACAATTTCATGCCTCTGACACTTCACCCACAATCCATGCAATAGCAATTTTGTACTATGCCTAAAAGTACGCAGAGACTTTGATATATTCATTTTACCTATGGATTTCTATTCTACAGAAATATTTGCTCAGGTGGCAGATATATATGCACATTAATGTCTACTTCAGCATTGTTTTTAGCAACCAAAAATTGGGAAAAATGCCTGTCTACCAATGAAAACTGGCTATCTATTATGGAGACATATGTGTGATTTGTTGTAAAAGTAGATGTTAAAACTTTGTGTGCATTTATTAAACTGTGCATAATGCATATATATATACATATGCATGCATACAGACACATAATTATTAACAAAAACATAGAAGAAAGGTTTAAAAAGACATTGCTTTGAATGTTAATAGATTTCCAAACATATAAAATATGAGGTTTTAATTTTTTTCATGCTTTGTATGCTGTAGGTAGTTTAAAATAATAAGTGCAATAGTTAAGCTTAATTGTCAGCTGGACTGGATTAATATACTCATATAGATTCTCTCTTAGGGGCACTATAATCACCAGTGGATCAATACAATAGGCACCCTCAGTTTTTGGAGTGAAAAACAGATGATAATATACAAAACATCCATGTACAGAATTACAGATTACAGGAGTAGATGGGAGTTTATAATTCATTAAATGTTACCTAGTTTAGGAAACTCTTCCACTTTGCAGAAGAGGAAACTAAGACCCAGAAGAGAAAATGAATTACCCATGACTCAGATTTATGCCTTTCTCTGTAGTTGTTCTCCCATTTTACCACCCAGCAGGAGCTCAATGAGTGTGGTGACCGATGTGATGGGCTGGTATTGATATGCAGGAGTCTTAGGGTGATCTCATTCCACTGTTGAACTGTGGTAGAAAATCTCACAGTGGGAACAGAGGTAGTTCAATTTCTCCTCCTGCAACAATTATGCCAGCCTCTGATTTACATTGATTAGGATATCTCCATGCCTATCAAAGACACCAATTGAAATTGTTTATGGAAGATTTCCTCTGATAAAGGATGCATTTAATGACCTCTACAGTCACTGTCAAACTTTTAGTGTTCATTGAGTGAAAGATTTTTGCCCTAAAATATATATTTTATTTAATTTTTTTTTTTTTTTGGTACCTGGGATCGAACTCAGGTCCTTGTGCTTGCCCAGCAGGCAGTGAAACCACTGAGCTAAATCCCCGGCCCTAAAATATATATTTTAGTGAGACCTTCTGACCTAATTTACATGAAATCTAAAGAAGTCCTTGATAGAGGAACCAAACCTGAAGTTGATAATACAAATGTTGGAGATCTAATTGCTGTTATTCTACTTTCCCCTGTCAGATTGTAGTGTTAAGTAACATACTGTTGAGAAAGAAAACACCTTGACAAAGAGGAATTTGAAAAATTATTATTGTTATTATTATTGTTGATGTTGTTGTACTGGGTATTGAATCTAGGGGCTTTGCATTGATCTATATTCCCAACCCCTTTAAAAAATTTTTATTTCAATACAGAGTCTCACTAAGTTGCTAAATTGGGCATTTTGGGCTCAAACTGCAATTCTCCTGCCTCAGTCTCCCAGAGTGTTGGGATTAAAGGCATGCATCACCATATCCAGCTGAAAATTTATTTTTTAAGGGCACAAAAATTTATTTTTTAAGGGCACAAAAATTCTTAGTTCAACACTGGACTTAAGAAACTGATATATGTGAGCTCTTGATGCTAGGATAGGGTAGCCAAAAAGGGGAAAAAATAGTCTGTGCTTCATGATTGTCAAAAGACCATTACATTTTTTAATCTGAAACGGAACAGAATTCTCACATTTTGGCCCAATTTTCCAGTTCAGTATTTTCACCAAGAAATTACTGTAAGTTATTGTAACTACCAGAACCATCTTCTGGTGCCTTGCCTTGGCTGAGAACTGAAAGTTATTCAACACTGCACATCTTTATCAAAGAATCAACAGAGACACAAAATGACTCTTCTTTTGCCACAATCTCAGTGGCACTGGACATCAATGGAATTGTCTGCACAGAAGAAGGGGAAATGTGAGGAAAAATAACTTCCTCCTGTCATCTTTCAGTTCATTGCCTGCAAAACTATTATTCAGAGAGAGAAAGCTTAGTATTTATTGGGTAAATCAGAGCCAACACAGGAGGTGTTTGACAGGAGACATTTAATTTCCTCCTCAGTAGGACATCTTATTCAATACATGGAGGCTTAGCGGATCCTTTATCTACCACCTTCTGTAGCAAAGTGGTGTGAAGTGTAAATTGATTGCATTAAGTAACCAGAGTTCTGAACTTTGTTGTCCTGAGTTTGTTTTTCTCTCCCTCTCTCCTTTTGTGACCTTCTACAGAATGAGTTGTCTCCTCAGCAGTGTGACTCACATATTCTGCCCTTCGCTTTTCAGGACATTATCTACTTGGCACAAAATACTCCAGTGCAAAATTGTTGGACTAAAAATATGGTTCAAATGCCTTTGCTTGGTCAGGACCATTTAAAATTATCCAGTACATCTAATTCTCTTGGAAATGTGTGTTCCTGATTTATATAAGTACACTGACACATAGGAATGACAAAGCTGAATGTAAAGTACAGCTTGTGAATAGTCTTCTCGATATACTTTATTATGTGCTGATTTAATCTTTTATATTAATATATAATTATGTAACAGTATAAAAAGCCCTGTAATGAAAGACAAAAGGTCTAGGTTGTAGTTTGGGCATCAACTCCAAATAGCTACGGGGCTTTGAACAAGTCACTTTATTTGATTTTTCCATTTTAAATTAAATTAATTTTCAAATAATGGTGGAACAAAGTAAATTACAGGCTATGGTTACAGTAGATTCCAGTTTCTTCCTGCATGCCTTCTTCTCCCTCACCTTTTCTCTAACTTCACTCCTTTCTTCTATTTCTCTCCCTCCTTTCCTTTCTTTCCCTTCCTTCAATTTTTCCTCCCTCCTTCTCTCCCTCCCTCCCTTCCTCTCTCCCTTCCTCCGGCCTCTCTTCCTTTGTTGTCTCCTCTCCACTCCTCTGTCCTCTCATTGTTTCTTCTCCCCTCCCCTCATTTTTATTTGCCTTTACATACAAAAATACAATGTGATGGGTTTGAAGAATTAAATCACAATCAATGCCATAAACATATCTCTCATCTTCAAAAATTTCATATTACACTTTTAAAAACATTCTGTGTGTGCATGTGTGGACAAGAACACAACATGCATTCTACCTTCTTAGTCAAAGTGTAAGTACACAGCACAGAACTGTTAATTACAGGCACTAGGCTCTGGTCTATCCCTAAGACTTTTCATCTTGAATAACTGAAACTTTATATCCTTTGACAACTTCCTCTCTGTTCTCTCACTCCCCAGGCCTTGACAACATCATTCTCTCTTCTAAAAGTGTGACTGTTTTAGATTTCTCACAGAAGTAGATACATGTACTATTTGTTCTACTCTTTTTGTCTTTTATCACTTAGCATAATGTCCTCCAGTTCATCCTTATCCTTTAAAATAACAGAACTTCCTTCACTTTTGAAGCTTAAATAATTGTATTCATTTTCTTTTGCTGCCTTATTTCCTTAATGACCGCTGGAGGAGATGTTCTCAGATTCTAGAGATCCCTGCATTCTTTGACTCTGGGCTCCCTTCCTCTTCAGAGCCAGTGATAGTGGGCTGAGTCTCTCCAAGGCTTCCGCATTTCCTGTTTCTGCTGCCACTGCATCTCTCTGCCTCTTTTCAGAGAAATGGTTCTGCTTTTAAGGGGTCAAGAGATTACATTGGATCCACCAAGACAATTCAGGATAAACACTGCATCTCAGGTCTGACCTTAATTGCAGCACACCTGTGTAATCTGCACTCAAATTCTAGGGATCAGAAGGTAAATATCTTTGGGAATGGGCCTTAGTGTGCCTGTCACATCTATTCATACAGGCTACTTCAGCTTCTCCACTTCTAAAAGAGGGGAGTTTGAAGAGATCAGTATTTTGCAAAGTGTCTGAAAGCATCCAAGTGGAAGACCACGACATAAACTTAGGTGGGTCCTGGATCTGGATCTGACACTGAATGACCCTGAACCACACACTGAGATTAAGTTGGTTTCTTTCAAATCTTCATATTAAGGGAGGGAAAAAATCTGGTGCTGATGTTTCTTTGAGACTTCTCTAATTCTTGCTTATTTTCTTTCTCACTGGGTTGGAGGTTGAAGGGAGGGAGTGAGGAGAGGATGGGACTCAGGCCTGAAGTTTGTGAGCCAGTCTGCTTAGTTTGATTTAACAAAATGATTTTGCTTTTTTAAAAATTTAAACTTTTTTCTTCTGTTTATGGAAAATTGATATTTCCCATTTGTGGTATTCATTTACATTTTAATTTTAGAATCAATATATATGGAAAATAAAATGCATTAATTTGAAGAAAAGTATCAAGAAAAGAACAATTCAGGAGATACAGAGATAAACCCAATACTGTAAGGATGGGACAAGAATGACAGAAGATGTAGACATTCTTCACAGACAACTTCTTACATCTTTTCTTTTTTTATTAAATTCTTTTATTGGTACATTATAGGTATACAACAAAATTACATTTCTCATTGGGAATTGTACCTTTACATAATGCATCTTGGTTCTTATTTTTTCCCCATTCCTAGCCCTCCCTTCACGCCCTCCACTTTTCCCTATTTACAAAGACTTTATTTCCATTTTTTCCATTTCTCATCATTTTTCCCTTTCCCTTCTTTCCTTTCCCCTGCCCCTCCCACTACCCCTACCCCTTTGGACCTTTTCTTCCTATTTTACATTATCGATTATTCATTCTAATCAATGGTACATTTTAGGTATACAATATAATGACATTCATCATTGGAAATTTGCACCTTTACATAGTCTCTCTTGGTTCTTATTTTTCAACCTTGGCCAGCCCTCCCTTCAACGCCTCCATTCCTCCCTATTTACAAAGATTTTGTTCCTATTTTTCCATTTTCTCATATTAATCCCATTCCCTTCTATCCTTTCCCCTAGCCCTCCCACTTCCTTCCCCTTTACCCTTTTTCTTACTATTTTACATTACCTATTATACATTTAGTCCTTATTTACACTTTCAGTTTCTCACACCAGAGAGACTATTCAGTATTTATTCATGTGTGTCCTATTTATTTCACTTAAGAGTATGGCCTCAATGTGCATCCACTTAGCTATAAATGTCTCTAATTTCTCATTTTTTATGGCTCAGTAGTACTCCTTTTATTAAAAAAAACCACATTTTCTTTATCCAGTCTCCAGTTGATGGGCATTTGGGCTGTTTGCAAGTTTTAGCTATTAAAAACTGTGCTGCTGTGAACATGGGTGCACATATATCACTGTGGTATGATTCTTTTAATTCTTTGGGGAAGATGCCCAGCAGTGGAATAGCAGGTCAAATGGGACTTCCAGTCCTAGTTCTTTGAGGTATCTCCATACTGATTTCCACAGTGGTTGCATCAGTCTACACTCCCACCAGCAGTGGAGCAGGGTTCCTCTTTCCCCACAGCCCCACCACCATTTGTTATTGGTTGATTTCATGATAGCAGCCATTCTTTCTGGAGTGGAATGGAATCTCAGCATTGTTTTCATTTGCATCTCTCGAATGACCAGTGATGTTGAACATTTTTTCATGTATTTATTTGTTATTTCTACTTCTTTGTCTGAGAAATGTCTGTTCATTTCAGATGCCCTTTTTGGATTGGGTCTTTAACTTTGGGAGGTCTGATCTTTTGAAGTTCTTTATAGATTCGAGATAGTAGATCTTTGTCTGAGGAAGAGCAGGTGAAGATTTTTTCCCACATTGTGGGTTGTCTCTTCACACTGCAGGTGGTTTCTCTTGCTTTGCAGAAGCCTTTTAATAAGAAGAGATCCCACTTGTTGATTGTTTGTGCTAGATCACGGGCAACTGAGATTTTGTTCATAAAATCTTTTCTTACACCAATGTCTTCAAGGGTTCTACCTAACCTCTGTTCCAACTGGTTCAGAGTTTCTATTTGAATATTTAGATCTTTAATCCATTTTGATTTTAGGTTAGTGCATGGTGAGAGATACAGGTCTAGTTTTAACCTTTGGCAAGTTGAAGCCCAATTTTTCCAGCACCATTTATTAAAGAGGCTATCTTTCCTCCAGTGAGGGTGTTTGGCTCCTTTATCAAAGATGAGATGGCTGAGTGTGTCTGGCACTATTTCTGCATCTTCTAATCTGTTCCATTGGTCCTCAACTCTGTTTCTTTGCCAGTATCATGCTGTTTTTATCACAGTAGCTTTGTAGTAGAGTTGCAGGTTGGGGATTGTGATACCCCCTGCCATGTCTCTGTTACCTAGAATTGCTTTTGCTATTCTGGGTCTCTTCTTGTTCCAAATGAATTTTTGGATTGTTTTCTCAAGGTCTATGAAGTATGGTGCTGGGATCTCAATTGGACTTGCATTAAATCTATACAGCAATTTTGGAAGTATGGCCATTTTCACTACATTAATCCTTCCTACCCAGGAGCAGGGGATGTCTGTCCATTTTCTGATATCATCTTCAATCTCTCTTTTCAGAGTGCCATAGTTTTCAGAGAAGAGGTCTTTGATTTCTTTTGTTAGGATGATTCCTAGGTATTTCAGTTTTTTGGATGCTATTGTGAAAAGAATTACTAGCCCTATTTCTCTCTCAGTGTGTCTGTCCTTTGTGTAGAGGAAAGCTATTGATTTTAGTGTGTTGACCTTGTAACCAGCTACTTGACTGAATTTGGTTATTAAGTCTAGAAGACTTTTGGTGGAGTTCTTGGGGTCTTCTTTATACAGTATCATGTCATCTGCAAATAATGACAATTTGACTTCTTCATTACCTATCTTTATTCCTTTTATTTGTTTCTCTTGTCTAATTGCCGTGGCTAATGTTTCCAGAACTATATTGAACAAGAGTGGTGATAGTGGACATCCTTGTCTTGTTCCTGATTTTAGTGTGAAGGATTTCAGTTTTTGACCATTTAGTATGATATTGGCTGTTGGTTTTTCATAGATGGCTTCTATCAGTTTGAGGTAGAGAACATCTATTCCAATTTTTTGTAGGGTTTTTATCATAAATGCATGTTGGATTTTGTCAAATGCTTTTTCTGCATCTATGGAGATAATCATATGGTTTTTGTCCTTGGCTCTATTGATATAGTGTATTACATTGATTGATTTGCATATATTGAACCATCCCTGCATCCCTGAGATGAATCCCACTTGATCAGGGTGTATGATCTTCTTGATGATCTTCTGCATTCTGTTTGCCATTATCTTATTAAGGATTTTTGCATCTATGTTCATTAGTGAGATTGGCCTATAGTTCTCTTTTTCAGTTGGGTCTTTCTCTGCTTTGGGGATCAAGGTGATGCTTGCTTCCAGGAATGAATTTGGGAGTATTGCTTCCCTTTCAATTTCACTGAAAAATTTAAACAGTAGTGGCAGCAGTTCCTCTCTAAATGTGTTGTAGAATTCAGCAGTGAAGCCATCAGGGCCCAGGCTTTTCTTAGTTGATAAGTTTTTAATTACCTTTTCAATTTCATTGGTTGCTATTGGGTTGTTTAGAATTTTTAGGTCTTCTTCGTTCAACTTTGGTAATTCATATGTATCTAGGAATCTGTCCATTCCTTCTGTGTTGTCCATCTTATTGGCATATAGGTTCTGGAAGTAAGTATTGATAATCCTCTGAATTTCTGCTGGGTCTGTTGTCATTTCACCCTTTTCATTCCTAATTGCCTGGATTTGGGCCTTTTTCTTCCTTTTTCTGACAAGGTTGGCTAAAAGTTTGTCAATTTTGTTGATTCTTTCAAAGAACCAACTCTTGGCTTCATTGATTTTTTTGTATCGTTCTCTTAGTCTCCATTGCATTGATTTCTGCTCTGATCTTTATAATTTCCTCCCTTGTATGAGCTTTGGGGTTGTCCTGCTCTTCTTCTAGAAGCTTGAGGTTCAGCATCAGGTTGTTTAATTGGGCTCATTCTGTTTTCCTAATATGCATATTCACTGCTATGAATTTCCCTCATAAGACTGCTTTCACTGTGTCCCATAGATTCTGATATGTTGTATTGTTATTGTCATTTAATTGAAGGAACTGTCTGATTTCTTCTTTAATTTCCTCTGTGACCCATTGGTTATTCAGAAGTGTGTTGTTCAATTTCCATGTGCTTATGAAATTTTTTGAGTTTCTTTTGCTATGGATCTCCAATTTCATTGCCCTATGGTCTGATAATATACCAGGGATAACTTCAATTCCTTTGCACTTACTTAAACATGTTCTATATGTGAGTATGTGGTCTATTTTGGAGAATGACCCATGTGCAGTTGAGGAGAATGTGTATTCTGATTTTGTGGGGTGGAAGACTGTAAAAATCTGTTAAATTCATTTGTTCAAGAGTTCGATTGAGTTCTAGTATTTCATTACTTATTTTTAGTCTAGTTGATCTATCTATTTGTGACAGTGGGGTGTTGAGGTCCCCCACTACAATTATATTAGTGCATATATGACTTTTCATGTCTGTTAGTATTTGTTTTATATAGTTGGGTGCACTAGTGTTTGGTCCATAGATATTTATGATTGACTTCTGTTCCTCTTGGATTCCTCCCTTTACAAGGATGTAGTGTCCTTCTTCATCTCTCTTAATCAGTGTTGGTTTGAAATCTACTTGATCTGCAAAGAGGATAGCTACTCCTGCTTTTCTTCGGGTTCCTGTCCCACGGAATATTGTTTTCCACCCTTTAACTTTCAATCTATGAGTTTCCTTTTGAATTAAGTGTGTTTCTTGTATGCAGCATATTGTTGGATTTTGCTTCTTGATCCATTCTGCCAGTCTATTTCTTTAGATTGGTGAATTGAGACCATTAATATTGATGGTTATAACTGAAACGTATTGACTTGTCATTGCCATGACTTTTTCTTTTTGTTGTGTTCTCCCCGTTTACATTTAATTTCTTGTCATGCCAGATGGGTTCATTCTGCTTTGCTTCCTGGGGCTGTGATCCTCAATGTCTGTTCCTAGGCTATTGTGTAAAATTCTTTGGAGTGCTGGTTTGGTATTCACAAAGTTCCTAAGGTGCTCTTTGTCATGAAAGTATCTTATTTCTCCATCCGTTTTGAAAGATAGTTTTGCAGGGTACTTCAATCTGGGTTGGAGGCTGTTTTCTTTTAGGGCTTGGAATATGTCACTCCAAGCTCTTCTTGCCTTGATGTTTGTGTTGAGAAGTCTGCTGTGATTCTGATGGGCTTTCCTTTGTATGTGATTTGTTTCTTTTCTCTGACTGCTTGGAGAACTTTGTTCTTCTGTTGTGTTTCTGGAATCTTAACAATTATATGCCTATGTGTAGATTTCTTTTGATCAAGGCTATTTGGAGTCCTATATGCCTCACTTATCTGTATGTCAAGCTCTTTTCCCCTGCTTGGGGAGTTTGCTGCCATCATTTCTGTGAAGAGATTTTTTATGTCATCTCCACTCTCTCCTGTGTCTTCATTGAGCCCAATCAGTCTTATGTTATTCTTCTTTGCATCATCTAGCAGCTGCTGGATTGATTTCTCATGTTCCCTTATAATTTCAAAGCAAGTTTTCTTTTCCTGGTCACTCATTGCAATCTTATCTTCTATATCTGAAATTCTGTCCTCACATTGGCTCATTCTGCTGTGTAGACTTTCAATGAAGTTTTTCATGTCCTGGAAATCTATTTGCATCTGTTTTATGGATTCCATTTGTTTCTTATGTTGGGATTCCATCATGTTCCTGAGCTCCTCTCTAGATTTATTAATCATGTCTTGCACTAGGGGCACAATTTCTCCTGTTATCTGAGAAATTATTTCTGATTTCATTTTTTCCAGATCCCCTTTTTTTCAGTGGATCCAGGTGGTTGAGTATCAGAGTGTTCCATCTCATTTCCCTTTGGGGTTGCTGTAGGTGATCTGGAAGTCTGGTTTTGAGACTTATTTACGTGTTTTCTCATTTGGACTGGGGCGGGGGGCTGTTAGCGCCTGCATGGATTACGTCCTCTGAGCTGGGATAGGTGGGACAGGGGCTGGGAGCAGTGGTAGGGATGGTGACCCAAAAGCCCTTTTCTGTGGGCTGGGAGCAGCAGGAGGGGTGGTGGCCCGGAAGCCCCTTCCTCTGGACCAGGAGCAGTGGGACTGTGGCTCAGAAGCCCCTACCTCTGAGCTGGGAGCAGCAGGACTCAGTACCTTGGTCTGGTGGTCTGATGTCCTCTTCGTCTTTGTAGTGTAGAACCAGGTGGCTGCCTGTCTGCAGTGGGGTGATTCGGCATCTTCCGCGCCACCCTGGACCTCGGTTGGGCGTGCACAGACCTGCCTGTCTGCAGCAGGCTGATTCAATGTGCTCTGTGGGACCACTTCTTACATCTTTTTGAGTCCTGAAAAACTTAATGCAGCCAATAAAAAAATTGGCTAAAGTTTTAAAAAGTACCTCAAAGAAAAGATATTCTAATGAATATTAGCATATGAAAAGGTACTTAGCTTTATTAATGATCAGAAAATGCAAAATAAAGCCATAATGAGATACTATCACACAACTGCCAGAATGACAAATATTAAAAAAAAAAAAAATCTGACAGTATTAAATGTGACCAGAATATAAGGCAATGGGAATTCCCATTTACTATGGTGAGTGTAGTACTGTAGGGAAAAATTGAGAATGATTTTGAAAAGGACCAAAATGAAAACTGTGTGCCCTGTCTAGCATAACTTTCCATGTTGTCACTACCTTGCATTATCTTTGAGCAGCTTTACAACACTATAAGCTTTAGAAAAGTGATAGTAATATAAATGATTCAAGTACACAAAAATGCAAACTCTGTCCAGTGAGATGGAATTGGCTGGTGACCAACATATGGTCATTGGTTTTGCACTTACTTGTACATTCTTTTCAGCATTCTCCATGCCTGTATATGTCAGCTTCTTGGATTCCCCTTTGAACTAGGTTAACACTTACAGGTTCCCTCTCTGATTGATGAGTCAAAATCTGCTGTTTGAATTTTATATTTGAAGGGGAGCATAGGGCTGGGGATTTAGCTCAGTGGTTCCACCGCCCCAGTACCAAAAAAAAAAAAAATGAAGGTTAGTCATACTTTTGTATTTCTGGTTTTATTTTTATTAGTACATTTGTGACACATTATGATTAGGTTCATTGAGCGTAATTGGTACATGTGCATGACACATCTTAATTCTTTTTATGTCCCTCTTCCCCACCCTTCATCTTTTGGTTCCCTTCACATTTGCATAAGATCTATCTCCTTGTTTGCTATTATCTGTCTTTTATTTTGCTTTTTAGTTTATTCATTCATTGGGTCTATAAGAAAAAATGAGATATTTTATATTTTTTAAAAAATATTCTTTGATAGTACTAACTAGAAAACAACTCAATATTAACAAGTAAACATATGTGTAGCCCAGTGTCTCTTAGTCTGTTTGGACTTCTATAACAAACTATCTCTGGATAGATTATGAACATTAGAAACTTCTTTCCCACAGTTTTGGAGCTGGGAAGTCCAAGAGCAAGGAGATTTGTTGTCTGGCGAAGGCTCATTTTCTGTCATACATGGTCCTTTCTAGATATGTCTGCACATGGTGGAAGGGGCTAAGCTCATTGGATCTATTTTGTAAAGACTAGCACCAATCCTAGTCACCTCCTCAAAATTATAATTCCATCACCTGCACAATTAGGATTTGAATGTATGAATTTTGGAAGGACTCAAACACTCTGTCTATAGCACTTAGAAACTCCATTTCTGTGTTTATATCCTAGAAAAACTTACATATGCAACATAAGATATTCAAAGAGATATTGTTTGTAAAAGCAAACAAAACAAAACAAAAATTTAAAAACCCAATGTTTCTCAACAGTATAATAAATTAAATTAGGATACATTCACATGATGAAATATTATGCAGTAAAAATGAAGGAAATACAACTATGCACGACATGGATGAATAAAGAACATGATATTAAATAAAACAATTCAGACACAAAAGAATATATATGTATAATTCCATTTATATAAGTAATGGAAAAGAGGAAATGCTATGGTGTTTAGAGATGCATGCTTAGGTGGTAAAACTTCAAAGAAAAGCAAGGTGGCAAGTACTACAAATGTTAGAGTAATCGATACTTCAGGGAAAGGGGCCCGGCAGATGTGGGGCACCAGCACTCAGCCTTGTAAACTAGGTGCTAAATATATATGATTGTTGCCTTTATTATTTCTCTGTTAAATGTACATGCATGTTTTACATTTCCCTATGTGTATAATATACTTTACAAAAATAATGTTAATGCATCAATTATTCTGGGTCCTTCTCATAAGTAAACTGCTGACTGATATGTCAGAGAAAGCAACCTCAGAGATTACCCTTTGAACCCCAAAGCCGATAACTGGCAAATACTCCTGCATGGTGATGATATACATCCCAAGATCTAGGTTCTGCCCCCAGATGGCCTGCAGAATGTCTCATAAGCAGCATTATCATAACCTTCTCTTCTGTGTTAAATTGCGGGATGAAAGACAGTCACAGGAAGTCCTAGGAGCAAAGAGTAGATTCAGTCTACATCATTTCCAAAAGATGAAAGCGCTTTTGCTGATTCTACCAAGAAAGAATGGGAACAATGTATGGAGTAATAAAGGAAAAGAGAAGAGAAGCCTTGGGCTTCAATTTATTTTGCTGCTCAGGTTTTGAACATTTTCTACTATATCAGATAATCATTTCATGACAATAGATGACATATTACATTGAATGTACCTAACAATATATTTTCACCCTATTTTTAATTTTTGATTTCTGTTAGCTTGGGATATTGTTTATTAGAATATCAATAGATTAATGTGTTGAATATGAATGCATTTTGTAACCTGTAAGGTTTATACAGTGGATAAGACATAGTACACAGTATCATAAATGTACATACATTTGCCAACCCTTAATTCAGTATTTCAGGAATGAAATGGTTTTGGTTAATAAAACTCAGGCAAGCATGGAGTTCAAAACAATCAAAGGGCTTGGGGGAGTAGGTAGTTAGTAGCACAGCACTTGCCTAGCATGTGCAAGGCCTTGGATTCGATCCTTATCACCACAAAAATACAATAAACAAAATCAAAATCACTTGTAACTTTCTATATTTATAAATATTCTTAAATATAAGTAGAAAATAAAATAGGACATTTTTACTTTTAAGACTTAAAAGCTAATCTAAATTGTTCTGGGTGTCAATATTAATTAATAAATCATTTAAGAGTAGACTTCTAGCTGTATTTCATCCTAACACTTGATAAAACTACAAATTTCCTATAATCTAAAATTTCCATTATTTTTTCACCCTGAATTGTGCTAAAAAATTAATAATTGGACAATTTGTAGGATAAATGAATAACTCCACTTGAAAAAAACCCCACAAGTAGGATATTAGTGTAATGAGATTATAGCCTGAACAAAGAACTATCCCTCTATAAATGACCATTTATTATCCCCATAGGAATAGTCTTCTAAAGAATGAATACCAAATTCTAAAACTGCTTAATTATTCAGGAAGACTCCTTAATTATGGTGCTTAAAATCTTGCAGCCACCGTGAGTAGGAGCTCTATGTGGCCACAGAGAAATCTTTAATATCTGTTCAAAGAGATCTTCCTTTAGCTGTGTCATCTGTGACTGCAATTCCTATACTGATCCCTTGACTACTGTGGCTGTTACTGAGTGTCATAGCTGTCATTTGATGAGCACCTACTATGTGTTAAGCTTTATATGTAGGCTTGAATGAAGCAGATTAGCCATCTACAGCTGCACTACTCTTAGGCAGAGTTAGTTGCTGTTTCATTTAAGTTGAAAACGATGTACATTCAAAATTGCCCTTCAAATTTCTTTAAATCATTCATTAAACATAGGTAATATTTTTGTCTACTAAATCATCTCTTAATAAGTCAACAAAGCTTGTTTTCTCTGGAGGGTTGGAACCTAAGGAAGTGGGAAAATTGGGAGCCACATGTATGAGTTAAATGTGATTTCTATTTTTAAAGACCGTGTAGCACTGTCAACAGTGAAATAATCAACCCTTTCTCTCTGTTCATATTGGATTCGCTCTGTGTCATATAATTCTAATGTGGACTCAGGTAATTTATATGTAAGTTCGTGTGCGTGTGTTTAAAATTAAAGAGCATTCACATCACAGTCATTTCAAGGCTGGACTGGCTGACTTGATAGCTTACTTCATGACTCAAATGAAAATCACAGACATTCATTTGGAAGAGTGGAGATCTTGCGATTTAAACAAGTGATTAATGAGTCTTTAAAAGAGTGGTTGCTTATGTCTAACTCCCAAGATCAGTACTATCTTATTTATTTATTTTTAAACAGGACAGTAAATCTTGCATAACAGCCTTTGCAAAATGAAGAAATCACACTCGTGGAACATTTATAATATTGATTTCACCTCCCACTCCATTGTTCTCATAATAATAATTCAGTGATGTCTTAAAAGGCACAAGATCACATATGCTTTGTAGGCAATGACTTTGGATACATTTTAGTCCCCAAAGGACTTCCAAGTTCTATTTTTCTCAAGACTAAAAAGAGAGAAAAACCTTGGGTTCTGGCCATGAAGTAAATGCTACTTAATATTTTCTCTTCTTGCCAAATTGTTAGTTTTGCTCACATTTCCTCTCTTAGTCTCAGTTTTGAACAAAGGCTTTCTCTAAATCACCATATCCTTGAAGTCATTTCTATTGAATAATGCAACCACCAAGATTTGTGGAGTATTTTTAACTTTTCCAGCACTTCTACAACAGCGCCCATTTACTCTCCCAACAGTCAAATCTGATTTTCCTTATTTACTGATGCAGAATATGATCAGACAGATCAAGTGGCATATTTCAGGTTCCACAGTTATCCAACATCTGACAGGAACTAGGACTAAAATGTTCTAGCTTCTAATTCTGTGCTCCTTCATCCAAGCTGAGCCCTGGTACCAAATGGTGGAAAAGTTCATCTCTTAAAATAGATGGAAGAGAGGATTCTGAATGTTCTTGTCACAAGGAAGTGAGAAATGTTCAAGTTAATTGCTCTGACTTATCATTATGCAATGTAAACAAGTATCATTGACTTGATTTATCATTATGCAATGTATACAAGTACAAAGCATCATATTATATCCCAGAAATGTGTACAATTGTTTGTCAGTTTAAATAAAGTAAAACTATAACCAAAAAAAAAAAAAGAGAAAGAAAAAGTCAATCTCTTATTTTCTGAAGTTGTCTAGAAAAATCTCATGCAATATTCTTTTCTAAGTTTCAGACTCATATCCAATGGCCTACTTGATATCTTTGTTTGGTAAATAAACATGTCATTGCATTTTTGTCATTGTAACTTTTTACAATACAGGTATATTGACTTGCTCCATATATGTAAAGAGTACAAGATGATGAATTTTAGCTTGTATATACATTCATGAAAGTAACACCACAGTTAAATGAATGAATACAACATCAGACTCTGCAAAGTTTCCTTGTAAACCTTTATAATTCATCTTACATTCCCAAAACATAACCTTTCGTTTTAAACTCTAGATGTGTTTCTAACTTAGTTGTACCTGTTGTAGCAGATTGGATTACCATTTACCTCATTGCTAAAACATGCTATCAGCTAGCCCTAGATAATCTGAATCCATCCACTTCTCTTCTTTTGAATCCATCTACTTCTGTCTCTGGCCAGCTGCCTAGAATGAACCATTTGGTCTATAGTGCATCTGGGTAACTGATCTGTGTGTACCCATTCTCCCTAAACACGATCAATTTTTTAATCTAGTAGCTATACTGTTCTATTAAAAATACAAATCCAATCAAGTCATTCCCTTGCTTGAAGCCCTCCCCATGCCTTTCTACTGTCCTTGGAGTACAATGCATACTCTTCACTATGTTTTATGAGGTTAGCTATAATCACTGCTATCCACTTCTGGGAGGTCCCCTCTTCTCCTCCTTTATCTCTTCACCCTCTCCCACTCACTACACTCCAATATATCTTTTAGTCTAGGCCAAGGGATGTATATTCCTGCTACCATGTCTTTGTAGCTGCTCTTGCTTCTCCTTTGAACACGCATTCTCTAGTTTTATGCAGCTGACACCTTCTTGTCATTCACATCTCAGCTCAAATATTATCTTTTTGGAAGAATCTTTTCAGACTTCACCATCTCTACTCCCAGTCTCCAGGTCATCCCCCTCTTCTATTATTTCATAGCACTCCAAGTGTCCTGAATTACTTATGTTTTTATAGGTCTGGCTCTACCTGGCTCTTCCATTAGAATATAAATTCTGAGAACTTGTGTTCACTCTGATCTTCTGCACCTCGATTATTCTTACACTTTTCATACATTCTTTCATTCTCTCTTCACGACACTCCTATAAGAAGTGACTGCTATCATCACCATTTTAAGGAAGCAGAGGTTCAGAAAATTTAATTTGCTCTAGAGCATGTAGCTGAGAAATAACCCCAAGAACCCTCACTTGGACCTCTTTGCATGCTGCCCAAACAAATTAATTTCTCTACTCACTCTTATATTTAACAATACTCATGATGCTTGTGTTTAAATTCTAATTGTGTAGCTCTTAACAAATGGTAGAGTTAACCCTATCTAATTTGGCTTCCTCATCTAAAATAAGAGGGTTAATGTAGAACACAGAAGATGTTAACTATGGTATGAGGTTAACTTTGCTCAAATCAGTGGTTCTAAAATTGCAGTATCTGTATCAGCTAAGAAATCGTAAAAGAAAATGCAGTTTTCCAGGCTTATTGCATAGCTACTAATACACAAACTCTAGGGCAGAGCAATCTGCATTTTAATCCATCTTCCAGGTAACTTTGACACACTAAGCTTCTAGATTCATGGACAGGAAAACTTTTTAGTTTGTGTTTGGCACAGAATTAGTGATAACAAGATTATTACTAATATGGACAGGTGAATAGTTCAATTATATTCTCACCAGGACCATTATTGACAGGTTAGAAGGATAATTTCTTCTCAGATAAGACTGTTCCTCACATTTCAATATATTTAGTCTTCATGGACCTTGGGTACTAAATGTCAGTGACAACTCTTCCAAATTTTATGGCAAAAAATCTGTCTTATGGTCATGGCCAAAAAAACACCTACTGGGTGTAAATGATAAAAAAAAAAACCATGGCTCACTAGTCACATTGGTTCTCCAGTATGTTTTCTTGTTCAGGCTCCAAATAAACTTCTGGCAAAGGGAGTTGTGGGTGTGAATTGGGAGGAATTTAAGTGGAATTGCAACATTGATATTTTGGAGCTGCTAAATTGTCATTTTATCAGGCTCTGCAGAGAAAGCACAAATGAGTCAGACATGGTTCTGCCTTTAAGGAGATGCAGTATAAATGGAAAAGTTAAAGTAATTGCAAAAATAATTACATCATATGGAATAATAGACTTCTCTAAGAGATACCAAATGGTACAGTAGTTTTGAAAGAGTGACCACTAGCCATATAGGAAAGAAGGAAAAACTGCTTGAGGGAAGCAGTATTTGAGGTCATAAATAAATTCCTTTGGCTAACTGCACTGATATTTCCTCAGTTTAATTGGAAGTGAATAATGACTGAACGTTTCTGTGTGTAAGAATAGGACCTGGTGTAGGACACCATGTAGATGAAAATGAGAGACACAAAAACATGATAAAATTGTGAGTGAATGAAAACTGCAAAACTAACAAGCCAATGTTGCCCTGTACAACCGAGAAAAGTTTTGAAAATGCTACCATCTCCTAACATGGCAATTAAGATGGCAAATTCTTGTCAATAGAGATATCCATGACTACTTATCAACCAGCAAGACATACCAATAGCCATAAACCAATGCTGCCTTCCTCATCAGGGATAGAGTTATTCTTGTAGAATTGAAAAGTTGGGCTGGGAGTGTAGTCCAATGGTAGAGTGCTTGCTTAGCATGCATGAGGCCCTGAGTTTGATCCTCAAGACTGTGATCAATCCATCAATCAATGAGTCATAAACTGTTACTAGACAAAACCAAATATGTTAGTCTTGTACCATTCTGATGCTGCCCCTAGTTTTAGTATCACTGCAGAAACTCTAGAGAAAGTGTTGTGGACAGTGGGAAGTGAATATAACATGTTTGGGGATGTTTTGGGGTCTTCTTAAGGTTGGGATAGAAGACGATTGTCAAGGGATGTTTGAAAAGGATTATGAGGACATGATTAGCAGGAAATACTAGTGATAATTTTTTAATAACTGCCTTGAAAAAGTATTAGTTTGTTGCTACCATTTGGATATGGAATATCCCCTATAGGCTCTTGTGTTAAAGCTTGGCTCCCAACCCATGTACTGTTTAAAGGTAGTAGAAGATTGCAGGAGGTAGGGCTCAGATCACTAAGTGTATGTCCTAGAAGGGGATTGTGGGATCCCAGTCTCTTTCTCTTTTCCATTTGGCAGTGAGTTAAACACTTCTGCTTCACCATGTTTTCCTGACTCCCTTCTGCCCCAAAAGCAACTAGGCCAAATGAGCACAGACCAACTTAACAGTGAGCCCAAATAACCTTTTTCTCTTTAAATGCTGATTTATCTTAGGTGTTCATTATGGTAACAGAAAACTAATTAGCACACGTGACATAGGAAACAATTTCTATATTTTGATATCTCATATTATTCTGGCAGAGATAATTATTATTTGATAAACAGTATAACTCAGTCTGTTTTATGTTGAGGACATTTGCTATTGAAATATTCAGAAATATTTGATTTCTACTTAGAGATATAGTTCTCTAAAATATAGTCTTCCATCTTGATTGTATATTCATTCCATTGTGACACAGACTGGAATTAATAAATTGCACTGTAAAAGTTGTTCATTAATTCTGAGCGAATAGAAGGTTGGCTAATGGAGGATGAGCAGCTCCTCCAATAGTTTCAGGGCTTCTCCATGTGCTTAATTCAGACTCCAAAGGCAAGATACACCACCTTTTATGACACAGTCTCTGAAGTTATGCAGTAGCATGTCAGTTACACACTATTGGTCACAAGTTAGTCCAAAGTCTGCCCTCCCAGAATGAAGGAGTGGGGAATTAGTCACCATCTCTTTATAAGAATGTGACTAGACTTCAGAAAAACACATGATATGGAACATATTATTGGTGTTATCTTTGGAAAACCTTGTCCTCCACAGTCACAAACATTTACTGAAAGCCTAGTGTACACATTCTGGGAATGTAATGAAGAAGAGAGGCAAAATCTTTTCTCTTGTGGGGCTTCTATTGTATTCTCATCATCTGAAAATGATTGGAGAGATAAACAATAAGTAAGCAATATACTGTTCAACAGTGCTTAGTGCTGTGAAGAATATTAAAGAAAGTGGAGTAATGTGTTTGGTAGCTTCTTTAGATAAGGGCAGTCAGGACAACTCTGTCTTTATCAGAGAACTTCAAGACAAGAAGGACAATCGTGTGGTGATCTGGGAAGAATGGAGTTCTAGACAGATGGAAGAGAAAACGCATAGCAATGAGGTAAGAATGAGGTTGACACTTATGAGGGGCAGGAAAAAGTCTGGTAGCAGGAACCCAGTAAGCAAGGAAGAAGGTGATATGAAATGTTGTCTGAGAAGTAGGTTGGAATGGAGAGCTTCAAGGTCAAGACACAAAATAGGGATTTTGCGCCAGCCTTCTTTTAAACTCCGTGAGAGGAGGCACTATTCACTGTTGGAACTCCCATGTCCACAGCTCTGCCTAACATAAAACTGACATTCCATTGACATCTGTTGAACAGAGAATGAATGACTTGGGACCACATCTTCAGTCATCACCTGCCCACATCCCAAGGCAAGCTTTACACAGTGAGGACATTTTCCATGGTGACAGAGCAGTGATATCTCATCTTACATCTTTAGTTTAAGACTGGCTCGACTACAAAACTGCATCTATTGCCACCTAAATGAAGAAGCATAACAGGGAGCTAATTATAATGTGTCTTGCCCTACTCTTGAATAATTAAATGTTTTATTGTGATGTTACAATTTGAATTTATTATCCTCTACTGGAGAACAAAATTAAGTATAATGAGGGCTGTTAGTCTCTTAGTTCTGCCTGTATCCTGTACCTTCTATCATTTTTATCACTTTGATTAATGGGTTTAATTTACTTTGACTAGGATATGAAATGAATTGGTAGAGGGAGAAGGTAAGACTGTTAAAATCCTTTTAATTAGCCTAATAATACCAAATCTGCATGTGTTAACAAGGATGCACTGTTAATTAGCTTTTGTAGGTGTTTCTGGTAAGGTAGCAGAGTAGCTCTGAAATGTACTTGGTGACACCAGGAGATCTATTATTTGTTTTTTGTTTACCCTCCAGGCCCATATCTGTCCCTTCTTCACCCTCTCTGCCCATGGACTATGCACTCTGACTATTGGTTGGATTTGGCCCATGGAAAGGCCAACAGAAGATCAGGATATAGCAGCCTGTCCTTATCCACAGAGGGTACATTTCAAGACCCTCAGTAGATGCTTGAAACCAAAGACAGAACTGAACCCTATAAATTAAATGTCTTTGCTACTTTAACTAAGCATTTATCATAGACTATGGCTCTTAGTTTGTGATTTAAGATATGGTGGCAAAACTTGCATGAATTTCTTCTTCCTTCCTAATTTCACATGCAGAATATTTATTCTTACTATACATCTTAACAACCTCAGCATACAATTTTCTTTCTTCCTTAAGTTGAGAACTTTCATCTTTTGACTTAAAGAAAGCACTTTATTGGCTCCTGCTTGTCAAATCCAAATTGCCAGCATTACTGCTCTTGCACTTTGGGGATATTACTAAGTAAAATAGGGGTTAATTCAACACAAACATTGGGATACCATGACAGTTTATCTGATAATCAAGACAGCTATGAAGTTACTGATGGGTGGGTAGTGTACACAGTGTGGATACACTGGACAAAGGGATAATTACATTCCAAACAGGATGGAATAGGATGGCATAAGATTTCATTATGCAACTCAGGATGGCACTCAATTAAAACCATGTGAATAGTTTATTTTTGAAATTTTCCATATAATGTATTTGATTATAGGTAACTGAAACCACAGAAAGTTAACCTGTGGATAAGGGAGGACACCTGTATTCATTCCTTGCCCCTCACCACTCCCCCACCCCACAAGGCCATCAGATTCTGTCTTTAAAGCTGGCTGTGTCCCTTGCTCTAATAAGGCCACTGCTTCTCAAGACAACTTTCTCCACACAATGATCTCCCTCTGGGTTCTGCTACATCGCTCTACTTTTGTCCCCTTCAGGACCATTGTACTATCTTCTGTGTCCCTCAAACCCCTATCCACATCTTTGTACATAATTCCTTTGAAAATAATTCCTCTTTGCACAATCTGCTTTGAGTGTGCTGTTTCCTGTTGGGACCTGATTGATGTTCCCTTGTCAATATCAACATTTGATTTGTTTTATTGGATTTTAATTTTTTATACATTTCAGTAAAATTGACCATACCATTTGAACAGGTTTCCACATTTCGTTTTTGACATAATATTGAGTTACGTTTAAAAAGTTATGCATGTTCATATATAAACTTTCTCTGCTGCCAGTATTTGTTTTAATAAGAAATCAAGTGTTTTTTTGTAGGGAGTAGGTGGAATGCCATCTTTAAAAAGGTCTACACAAAACAAACATTTTAAAATGCAAATTTCCAAAAATGTATTGAATAAACATCTTGATGTAATCAGTGAATTTGCTCTTGAGTCATTATTTTTAAAATACTACATCAGTTTTTCTTTGAGAGGAGGGCATAGATTTGAATGCTGACATGAAGAAAGAGATACTAGAAATCTATATTATAATGAAAACACATGCATTTTGTGCATAGGAACATAAAATTGATTCAAGTTTTCTGTAACTACAATTGAGGAGAAAAACTGATGAAGTTTCTTAGCAGGCACTTCTGAGTGTTGGTCACTGTATAGTATTTGAATTAGCCAGAGTGAAATGGCAGCTGGGTCCCTATGAGGAGAGTCCTCTCTATTCTGTCTTCTTCAGAAGCCAAACTATAGCAAATATCCTAGGCCAAGAAGAATGACCCCAACAACGCAAAACAATTCTCATAATTCAGGTTCAGAGTATTTACACCCATTAATGACAAAAGCACACACCAACAGCTCTTGGGCACTCTTCCATCAACAAATGATTCTAGTTAACATGCAATGCCAGTGGGGAATCGATGCAATAATAAAAAATTTGCCAGCTGTGCCTTCAACCTCAGGCCCTCAGAGAATTTCTGCTAAGGTTTTCAAGTTCTCTTCAAATGGAAAGCCAGGACACATCTAGAAAGTGTCTTCCAGGCTTGACAGTTGTGCTTTTAAGTATTCTTGCCTTTCTGGATTTACCAGCCCAATTATGAGAAGTATTGTGTAATAATCTGACCCAGAGCCAAGAACACAGGTCCACAAAGACCTGGACTACTTGGGCACAAAGGTTTTAACTTTCTAGGACTGAGTCTGCTGAGCTAATCAGTTTTCTAAAATAGTCGGAGGCCTAGTGATCCTCATGTTCTATGCTTTCCCTAAGAGATGGAAGATCGTGTACAGATGAAGCAGTCATTTGTGTTCCCCTAGTTCCACTGGGCTTTTTACAACACATCACAAAGTTGTATTCTGCATAAACCAAGGGCTTTCCATGGCTCCATATGGTGAAGTGTAGTTTCCTCTTGCCTGAAGATCCAAGCCACTTTGTCATTTGTATGAATATGCTTTGCTATTGAATAATAACACAAAATCTACTATTGGTCAATTTTTCTTTCTTGTAGGAACAGTCTGGCCTACTTTACTTATATCCACTCTTTCAGATGGTGCCCCCAGCAGTAAGAAGGTTGGCTGTAGAGGGCTGTCAGGTAGATGGTACTGCACAAAAGGCACTGAGTTAAAATTGGTGACTGGTGCAACTGTTCTAGGGCTTACTGTCAACATTCAGGTTCACAATGCTGAGCTAAGGCTCAGGTACTCCTCTTTGGAAAAACTTTCCCTGACCTCACAACTTCCTCCACTCCCTAGTCTGGCTTTAATACCTTTCCCCTTGGCTCTAGTAGTGTTGTGATCTTTATTACTTCATGAATCATTGAATAAGGTCAAAGTGCACCCACCCTAGAAGGCAGAACAACAGTATAAAGCATGCTAATGTTCTAATAAAAATATTTCTCATCACTTTCAGTTTAAAGTATCAACTTTCATGTCAATAGAATCCCACTTAGATAACTATTTTTGGTTTGTAAGCCTAGTCAGTCTAGATTCCCCTCTTCAGGACCTCACAGTACCATTCTCATACTGGCAGGAGGATGTCCACAGTGTTCCTGGCCCTTTGCTCCTCTTGTTCCTCTCACTCCTCCCTGGTGTCCCTTGCCCTGCTGGTCCCTGGGCACCTAATAGGGGTGTCTGGTGAGGTCCACGTGGCCCTGCCTCACTGCTGAGCTCCATGACACTCTGTGACATCTTCATCTGATGTAATTCCACTCAGCAAAGACTGGAAATGCCTGTTACTCCTGTGAACACAGAGATTTAGATACTCTTCTGATACAGAACTGCTTTTCACTTTCAAAAGAAGATGGCTTCTTCTATATTTTGCCTTTTCAATGATCATTAACAATTCATAGCTACAGATTCTGCTTATCTGCATAGCTACAGCTCAATCTGTTTATTCCTTATGAATTATGAATTTACTCATGGATGAGGATGTGTTTTTTTCCCCCAAAGTTCACTCATTTGGATTCTTTTTTATTAGAAAGACTAAGATTGGTAACTAACTGAAGTTTTAATACTTAAACATGTTAATATTGTATTAATATACATTAGACTGTATTGTAATCCAGGTATAGGTAATTATTATTGTTGTTTTTAAGTGGAGTAGGATTTTAAATAAAAACCATAATGATCTTTAAGTCCTATTTTTAATCAACTTGGTTCATATCATCAACTATACATTTCTACTTTAAGAAGAAAATATTTACCCTGATGCAAGGAAAACAGAATATCAACTTAGTTTATATTGAATGCTTACATCCTGGAACATTATACAAAGATGATTATGTGTTTTGGATTCTTCATGCTGCCTGTATGTTTTGGAAACTGAACACCTTGGGGACAAACTCAGAATTTCAGTAAATTGAATCTTGATTTTTGTTTGTTCCCAATAACCGTAAGTGCAGTACCTGTTCTTAGCAGAGGGGTAAGTGACCTAAAACAGCAGATGATCTAAAATAACTCTAACTGTGGAATATTGCACATTTAACCCCCTTCAAATGCCTCCTATGATGTTTCACCTAAATTAATTAATTAATTAATTAAGTTGATTTTTTTGGAGACAGGGTCTCACTGTGCAGTTTAGGCTAGCCTTGGACTCACTATGCAGCCCAGGCTGGCCTCAAACTCATAGAGATCATCCTGCCTCAGCCTTCTGAGTGCTGGGATTATATGTGTGCACCACCATACCTGGTTGGTTTGCCTAAACTTATATTTAAATTGATTCAAGTACTAATTGAAGGGCATGCTAAATTATCAGGTAAAAATAAGTTTTGAACAAAATACAGATGTAAATTAGGTTCAAAATCAAGATGTAATTCTATTTCATCCTACTCTGTAACTTCTAAGCAAGCTAGAATATTAAAGAAAAATATTTATTACATTATTTTCAGAAAACTTTCTTCAGATTAAAATAGCTCATAAATGTTGAGTCACAAAATACAGCCAAGTGCTAGCTTTTATTTCACCAGTCTATATCCATAATTAATGTACCAGTTTACTCCATACTTCAATCAAAATTGGTAATTTACACTTGCCCTAAATGACCTATCATTTCCAACTCCATGCTACAGCATTTTCTTTTCCAGACAAACTTCGTTTGCCTTTGTTACATGATTCAAGTCATGAAGGCATGGGTGAAAGGGCTTCTGGGGTTTGGAGTGTGAAAGAACTGACAACAAATCAAAACAAAACCAAACAAAAACTCCAAATAACCCTCAATAACAGCCAGTAGTAATTGTGCCCTCCTTTACTCAGAGGTAGTCGCAGTGTGTAGGCTTTTTGTGTGCTATCTCCTAACACTTTGCTTTGTAGTCCAGTTTGGAAACCGTCAGAAGTATTTAAAACTCTGTAGAGGAAACAAACTGAACTCCTGTCTCAAATACCAGAAAGCATTACACAGTTTTATAATTTGAGAAATCAAAGACTCCAAGCACAACAGAGAAAAACAGAAATAGTAATTTTCAAAACAAAACAAATCAAAACAAAACAAAATGAAAAGGCTATTTATTTACCTTTAGTAAATAAATAAGGTGCAATTTATGAGCCATCACTATCTCCTACTTGCGGCCAGTTTTACCGCTTTGTGCAAGCACTAAAGCATGTTTCACAAACCTTACAGTCAACACAAGACTCATGATTGAAGGTTGCACACCTCAGATGCATTGAGCCCAGCTCCATGCTACAAAGTAGACAGTAATGTCCTCCTCTCTTTATTGAATATTGAAAATACATTATATAGGATCTGTAACTAGTAAGAAAAGACAAAACAGAGTCACACTGAATGTCGCCGGAGACCATCACATCTTGTACTACCTGTGAACCATCACAGTGACCTGCTTATACTTCTACCATACGATTTATTTCTGCTTCATCTGCTATGCTTTGTACACTTGTCTTAATACCCCTACCAAACGCTAAGCAATTTGAAATTAGAGATGAGTTTTTTCTCTTTGGAAATATAACGGCATAGCATTTAACCCCAAGCCCCACACATGGCCAAATCGCAGATAATATCTTTGCAGTGAATTTTGCTTGCAGATCATATAGACCTGTGCGCATTTAACAGCTAGTGAAATATTTCTTTCATATTTATACTATAGTATAGTCAATAGTCAGCAGCAGGCTGCCTGGATTCAAATTCTAGTTCTGCTACTTATTAGCTTTTTAATCTTGGACAATTATTTGTAGGCCTCAGTTTCCTCTTGTGTAAAATAATAATAATAATAGTGAGATTTAAATACTGTATATCAATATGTACAAAATGCCCAAAAAGAGCCTAGTATGTAGTACACACTTGGCAAGTATTAATTATTATTATCCAGTCAAAACTTTTAACTGTCTGCAAAAATGCATTTGGTTGAGATTCCAAAGGAATGGCACACAATTGAAAAGTGCACATGCCTCACAAAGGATGTTTGTTTGCAAGAGATCACAAGGTTATAAATCTTTTTCCTCCCTTTTCAAACAGGCAAATATGCAGCCCACTGTGGAAATGTAGTCTTCCACTCTGTGAAGAGAGCAGCTCGGTCAGACCATGTGAAATATGCAGATTAAACAGATAGGACTTAGGGATAAAGAGATATAGTGAGTAGTGCCTCTCCAGACAGCTGTCTGATTTTTATTTCACTTCAGTTTGGAATATGAGATCCAGGGGTGTAGTGTCATCTCTTTCTGACGGCACCCAGCACCATATCATCAGAAAGCAGAAAATCTTGACAACTTAATAAGGTAGCCTGGCTGATCAGCAGTTTATATATTAATTTCTTATGATTAGGATTAAGTTATTAGCCTTACTTTGAAAAGCCCCCAAAGAGTAGTTGACCCACAAACATAACAATACTAACTTTCTTCATGAGGACTTTGCCCACCCTCTCTTTCCCCTTCCTTATCTTACTGTATTCCTCAACAACTCTAGGGAGATGGCATAGAGAAGAGGCAGCCACTCTCCAGTGTGGTGGGACTAATCAGATGCCCAAAGGCCCCTTCCTTCCTTTTTTCTTAATTCTTGAAAAAAGCCTTATCTGTCTGACATACTTTTACCACCATAAAAATTACTTAGTGGGGCTTGAACTTCATTCAATCGTTAACAGATTAAGCAGACCAAAAAAAAAAAAAAAAGGATAGAAAAGGGTTAAAAAATATTATCAATAATTTTCATTTCATAGCTATTTATTAAAATTTACTCCCAATAGAAACTACACTTCTTTGCAGGCCACAAGGAGCATCTCAGCAAAATCCTTAAATTTAGAAAATAGATAGTCTTGTCAGATTAGCAGAGAGGAAAGGAGGGAATTGTACTAACTAGGTAAATTTTGAAAGGGTAAGGGAAAGCTCTTCAGAACAGGGCCAGGAGGAATGAGAGCTGCATGAATGGCCATGGCCAGTGGAACGTCTGCGGAGGAGAAGGACACCTACAAAATGGTATCATCCTTTGATTATTTTCTCCATGAGTCTAAGAACATAGCCTAATGTATCAATAGTTCCTGTTGTTTTTTTCTAATAATGTATAGTCTTTGACTTAGCAAATGTTGCAACTATTTAGTATGTTAAAAATTGTTAAAGTGTGATAATTTATAACAATATGCTCTAGTGTAGTTCTTAGCCCAGCACCTTTTCCATGCCCAACCATGTAACTGAGATCACTACTAAGAACTATGACTGGGGTGAAAGACCATAGGCCATACCAAAGAACTGAGCTAGAAGACCAATGGAAATCAAATTTTGCCAAGTGGGGTGGAACTATTTGGCTATTACTGACAATTCTAATACTACTCTAAATTCTATAAATATAATTTAAACCTGGTCTTATTTGCAATGCAATAGAGAAGAAGGAGGGAGGAAGAGGGCAAGTGAAAGGGAAAAGGAGAGGGAAACAATGAAAGTGAAAGAGAAAGATTACTCAAACCAATAAAGGTTATAGAAATGTTAGGGGACCAGAAAGGGAGCCCTGATTTGTAGGAAGTGGATGGCTGGGAAGGGTTGGGAGATGGTCCAAGAAGACAAGAGTGAGAGGATGAACATCCTGACTGAGGAAAGAGCCTTAGTAGATCTTGCAAAGAAGAAAGAACATAATCTTGTTGGTAATCTTGGGAAAGACCTTCATAGTGAATACCCTAGCAATAGCATTACATGCTTCTTCTAATGCCTGCTTGACACTCAGGAGAAAACAACCAGAACCTTTGCTCTTAACACATTTCAGTTATGATGATCTGCATCTAAGATGGTCTCCAAACCTAAAGAAGGAAATATATATTTACCAAACTTTAAATTCTCTTAGGTGAGGAAACACCCCATTTTCCCTTCTGATTACCCATAACATTCTAGTTGTATCCTTTTTATCTCATAAAAAGAAACATTCTATGATTATAAAATAATACCTACTTATTAGGAAAATATAGAAAAAACATAAAGAAAACAATAAAGTCATAATTCCATCACCAAGAGGTAACTGCTAGGAGTTACTGTGGTATATATTGTCCGAAATCATTTTTCCTCTTCATATTTAATGTACACATTTAACAAAATTTAAAATCATTAACAATATTAGATATGTACTTAAGAACCTGCTATGTCTCCTTGTCATGAATATTTTCCCCCAATATTATTGATATTACATAGTGTTCCACTGTATGGATATTTTATTTTTCCCTTCCCATTCTTATACATTCTAGATTGTTTCCAATTTTCACTGCCTTTTACCACTTTTTGTCTAGTTACAATTTATCTTGCCTCTCTTTTCTTCTGTTCAAACCCTCAGAATCTATTCACACATGGCTGAATGGGCCCCTTCTTTTGGAGAACTAATAAATTAGTGCACACAACTGAGAATGCTAGAGGGCAATCTGGAGCTGGGCAGCTTTTATAAGCAGCAGTGTCTGTGAGAAAGGAGCATCTATTTGGCATTACACTACCCACGGGCTAACATGTATTAGGGCAGAAATACCCATCCCCATTCCATTGCTCCCCCTTTTCCCTACATACAAAAAGTGTTTAGGATCTCTAACTGGGCATTTTCATTTTGTGATAGCTATGGAATTTCTAAAGTATAAAGATCTGTGATTCCTTCCCCAGTGCTCAGAGAATGAAAGTTCTTTGGGAAAATTTAGGGAAAGAAATTCACGTGGAACAACATAAAGCAATACTTTGCTATAATAATCTTCTTACTAGCTGAGATCTAAAACACTGTATTAAGTTAAATAACATGATCAGAGTTAAATAAATATTGACAAATGGAGAGAAATAGATACTGTATCTCAGACTATTCAGAAAAGAGATAAGATGTTCATCAGAAAAAGGTCTTTGTATTAAAAGTGTGAGACTAAAAGGGAGGGGAAATAGATGAAGTCTTAAAGAACATGTTAGAAAAAGGAAACGAATAATTATAAAAAAGCATGCTACACATGGGTTGGAGATGAATGCGGGGAAATAGACGTGCATAAGCACATCTGCACCCTTTTTTCTCTTATGTTTAAGACAGTAGATATTTTAGGTATTGCAGGTCAAGAAGCCTCTCTGAGTATGCTACTCAACTCTGCCATTGTAATGTGAAAGCTGTCATATACAACACAACAAAAGAGTGTGTCTCATTCTAATAAAATTCTATTCATAAAATCTGGTGACAAGCTGGATATGGCCTATGAGCTATAATTTTCTGACCCCTAGTTGGATGATTAAAATGGCGGCAGTTCTCTACACTCCAGTTCCTTTCTCTATAAAATAGAACTCATACTTTCTTGGGGTTGTTGTAAGGATTAAATAACAACTGTGAAAGGTCCCAATGCAGTGCTTAGTATGAGGTTCACACTCACATGTGAACGCACCCCCATTCTTCAAGTCATTGATCATAACCCACAATAGAGCATTCATTGCTTCAGTTATTCATGCATTCAAATTAGAGACAGAAGTACAGGTAGGAAAAATGAGAGATGGACGGTCGTTATTGATTTGGGTGGGTAGTGGATTTTCGATAAACACAACTCAGGACAAATCATTAAATAACTTCATCTTGCAAATTGAAGAAACAGTCCAAAGTACAACTGCAAAAACAAATTAGCTTCACTTGATATAAGATGATTTCCATGACAGTAAGCTCATTTTCCTCCTTTTCTCTAACTGAGGCTTTTAAACTTTAAAAAACAATCTCACTTTTGAAAACTGGGCACTGTTTTTAAAGAGTGGAAGGATAAACTTACTGACATAGGTAAATTGTTCTTCACCAAATAGTGAAATAAAATAGTAAAATAGTCTATTTTCTATTACTAATCTCATCAAGGATTGGCATCTCAAGTCAGACTGGAAGTGTTTTGGTTCTCCATCTCTCGGCAAAGTACCATTGAAGGTTCTTTGAAGCATTTCTAAATGAGGTAATTTTATTTTGCACAGCATTTCTTGTAAAAGTTATTGTCTTTCTGTATATCTAATTAAAATAAAGATGTAATAAAGAATTTACTGCTTTAATTAGGGCATAGATCTTAAAGCAATTATCGCATCATTAATAATTCTTTAACAGACTTTCTTGTACAAGATGAATAAAAAGATTGTTTTAAGCTGTGAAAAATCAATACCCATTACTCATTTACATTAACAAAGCTACACAAAGTAATCTGAGGCTTCATTAAATTATTTCTCCTGTAAACCGGGGGAGTTTGGAGAGTCATTAGCTATTTATATCCTGGTGAAAATTCACCTAAAAAGCAGAAATCTTATCCATGGCTGGCTGTTTGTAGCAGTCTTTTAAATGAAGAGTCAAATAATAGCAATATGTTAGCAAGTGAAAAATAGACTGATATAATGCTTAAGGGGAATTAAATGACAAAAGACAACCACCATGAGAGTGTTATAATATGAATGGTTCAAAACTCTATTTGAAAAGTAAAAGTCTTAAAAATTTTCCTTTTAAGTTGTGGTTAAGGTCTCTCCTCTCTACCGTATGCATGGATGGACATTTGGGCTCTCAGGCAAAGTAGCATTTAAGAGATGCTAAGACACGTGACCTTAAAATGCAAACATGAGGGCATTGTGAATAGTATTTTATGAGTTTTGCTATTTTCTATAATTTTATGCAATATTAAAGGAAAGCTGAAGAGCAAAACCAAACCAAACCTAAACAACAAATCAAATTCCAGATTTTATTTATTTATTTTTTGCCAAGCCAGGAAAGACTATGTTGTTATAAAAAGCTGTTAATAGAGAGAAAAAATACTTAGTGATCTAAGTTTAAATCATATTGTCCCTGGTCAGTAATTTAGAGGCTGCTATGGACCTCTCTACACATGAAAGCGAAGGGCCCAAGATTGTGCACTGTCTATTCCCCTGAGGAACAACTGTCTAATGGATCAAATGAACTAGTGCATCATTGCAACAGTGACTTCAGGCCCTTTTTACAGAGTTGCTTTCTGAGCCCATTAAGGTGACAAATTATGAGTCATTTGGTAAGCCCTCAGTTAGCATAGTGATGATAAAAATCATTAGCAGTTGGGAAGACATAAGCAACACTCAGACCAGCCTGTGAACACATGGCTGAAAACTATGCTGGCCCCTTTGTAAAAAATGTACTTCAGGAGTTTTAGAAGAATTTGGAGAGAATTGTTCATCAACTCCTCTAGAAAAACTACTGGAAAACAGATTTGTAGTTTCTTATGTTAATTTTCACAGCTTGGTCAGAAAGTACTGCTGGAATGACGGGAGTGACCAACTCTGCAGCAGGGGCACCTGGAAGGCTCTGCCCGTGTCTGGGGGACATGTTGCTATGCCACATGGTACTATAGAAAGTGGATGCAGACACAGAACATGCAAAGGTATGTTCCTCAATCACTGATAATTTTGGTTTGAAAACAGTGCAGAAAACATGTAAGAACCAAAGGTCATGAAATTTTCAATTTTCTTCTACTATCTCTACAATATGAGATAAAATAATTTTGTCCTTTATAATTCCTGCTGTAGCTGGAATTATCTATAATACTGATATAATCTGGAGATCATTAAATACCATAGTGTTACCCATACGGAAATGCAAAGTCATGGATGCTAACAAAAGCGCTCCTTATAACATATAAGGAAAGTGACAGTGAATGCTAATTGTCCTCCTTGTATCCATATTCTGATTCTTCCTAGGTGAAAGGATCTATGCAATCTAGGTAAATTCATAGCTGTGGATTACCTAGTGTATAATTTCTGTCACTAATATGTATAGGGAAATGTCATGGAGCATCTCTTTGGAATCTTCCTTTAAAGCAACCAGAACATCCTTTTTGTCCCCTTTTTTGTGCATTCCTCTTCCTTCCTGCTTCTAGAGTATGGATGAAATGGCTACACCAGGAATGAAATGGCTACATGTCATGTTGCAGCATGCACTAGTTGACCTTGGAAATGGAGGCTTAGTCCATTCAGCCTGTTTTAACAAAATACACGGATTGCATGGATTGTAAACACAACACATTTACTTCTCACAGTCCCGGTGTCTGGGAAGTTCAGTATCAAGACACTGGCAGATTTGGAGTCTGGTGAGGACCTGTTCCTCATCGGTGACAACTTGTTTTGTCCTCACCTGGTGGAAGGCTGAATGAGTTCCCTTAGGTCTATTTTATTTTATTTTATTTTATTTTTTTATTAAATTCTTTTATTGGTACATTTTAGGTATACAACACAATTACATTTCTCATTGGGAACTTGTACCTTTACATGATGCATCTTGGTTCTTATTTTTTCCCCATTCCTAGCCCTCCCTTCACCCCCTCCACCCTTCCCTATTTAAAGACTTTATTTCCATTTTTTTCCATTTCTCATCATTTTTCCCTTTCCCTTCTTTCCTTTCCCCTACCCCTCCCACTACCCCTACCCCTTTGGACCTTTTCTTCCTATTTTGCATTATCAATTATTCATTCTAATCATTGGTACATTTTAGGAATACAATATAATGACACTCATCTTTGGAAATTTGCACCTTTTCATGGTCTCTCTTGGTTCTTATTTTTCACCCTTGCCCAGCCCTCCCTTCAACCCCTCTAGTCCTCCCTATTTACAAAGATTTTGTTTCCATTTTTCCATTTTCTCATATTAATTCCATTCCCTTCTTTCCTTTCCCCTACTCCTCCCACTTCCTTCCCCTTTGCCCCTTTTCTTCCTATTTCACATAATCTATTATACCTTTTAGTCCTTATTTACACTTTCAGTTTCTCACACCAGAGAAACTGGTATTTATATATGTGTGTCCTATTTATTTCACTTAAGAGTATCTCCTCAATGTGCATCCATTTAGCTATAAATGTCTCTAATTTCTCATTTTTTATGGCTGAGTAGTACTCCATTTTATTTAAAAAAACCCCACATTTTCTTTATCCAGTCTCCAGTTGATGGGCATTTGGGCTGTTTCCAAGTTTTAGCTATCACAAACTGTGCTGCTATGAACATGAGTGCACATGGTCTCTACCTCAAACTGATAAAAGCCATCTATGAAAAACCAACAGCCAATATCATACTAAATGGTCAAAAACTGAAATCCTTCACACTAAAATCAGGAACAAGACAAGGATGTCCGCTATCACCACTTGTTTTTTTTGTTTTGTTTTGTTTTTGGTACTGGGGATCGAACTTGGGTCCTTGCGCTTGTGCAGCAGGCAGTGAAACCACTGAGCTAAATCCCCAGCAGCCGTCACCACTCTTGTTCAATACAGTTTTGGAAACATTAGCCACAGCAATTAGACAAGAGAAAGAAATAAAAGGAATAAAGATAGGAAATGAAGAAGTCAAATTGTCATTATTTGCAGATGACATGATACTGTATATAGAAGACTCCAGTAACTCCACCAAAAATCTTCTAGACTTAATAACCAAATTCAGTCAAGTAGCTGGTTACAAGGTCAACACACAAAAATCAATAGCTTTCCTCTACACAAATGACAGACTAACTGAGAGAGAAATAGGGCAAATAATTCCTTTCACAATAGCATCCAAAAAACTGAAATACCTAGGAATCAACCTAATGAAAGAAATCAAGGTCTATTTTATAAGGACCCTGACCTCATTCCTGAGGGCTCCACTGTCATGGCCTGATCATTTCCCCAAAGCCTCCCAACACCATCAGTCCTAGGAATTAGGATTTCAATATATGAAATTTGCAGGAAGACTGGATTAGTCTGTTTTCTGTTGTTATAACAGAATATCCAACATCTACCTATTTATAAGAGGTTTATTTAGATTCATGGTTCTGAAGTCTAGGATCAGACAGCCGCATTTGGTGTTATACTGTTTTCCAGCATGACAGAAAAGTAGAAGTGCAAGCAGGAGCATGTAGAAGAGACGAAACATGAAGAGTGGCCTTGCCTTATAACAACCCATTCTCATGAGAACAAACTGACTCCTGTAGCAAAGGCATGGGACCTATCCACAAGGGCAGAGCCTGTGACCCTAACACCTTCCACTACTACCCACCTTCTGGCATTGCCACACTGGGGGCACCACTTGAATTCTTTGGGACACATTCAAATCACAGCAGGAGCAGAACATTCACACCTAGGTGGACCTATACATAAGATAAGAGGCTGACCCATGAGAACTTCAAAGAGCAGGAATGGACCTTCTCAGGATCCTTCATACCCTATTCCCTGGCTGCTAAGTGAACACATTCACAAGCTACTGTGGAAATAGAGGGCTTCCAAACAATATAATGCGAGGTCTGCATAAGCATGGATGTATTTTACCTTGTAAAGCAATCTTGAATCTGTAGCCAAATTTCCCCACTTCTTTATAGCTTCTGAGTTTTGATTGCTAAGGCCTTCTCTTTCTCAAGATTTATAGAAAAGAATTATCCATACTTTCCCTCAGAGTTATTTGGTTTTCTTTCTTAATATTTAATTTCTTATTTATGTGAATGAATCATCTTGGAGTTGTTTATATAGTAGAGTATGTATAGAATTTACACGAAAGTTACTTTCAGGTAAACATTTCTTCATTTCTCCCCTTCCCTCCCATGACTATTACAATTTTATTGTTCACAGAGTCACATGAATTTATATTTCTCAGAAGAAACACAAATAATCAATAAACCTATGGAACTGTTTATTAGCAATGCTGATAAAACTGTTTTGCTTAGCAAATAGGTCAAAAACTAAACAAACAACCCCCCCAAAAAACAAGCTTATATATATATATGCAGTGAGACAGAACCTCTCTTATCCTAGTGGTGTGAGTGTTAATTATTTTCTGGGAAGCAATTTTGCTAGTGCTGTAAGACCCTTATGAAAGTTTTCCAGGTGTGGTGGTGCCCGCTTGTGATCCCAGCACTTGGGAGGCTGAGGCAGGAGGATCATTGCAAGTTTGAGGCCATTCTGGGCTACACAGTGAGTTCAAAGCCAGCCTGGACCACATAGCAGGACCTTGTCTCAAAAAAAAGAAAAGAAAAGAAAAGAAAAATAACCTTATGAAAGTTTATATCTCCTATCTCGTAATTCCGTATTAGGAAATCTACCTAATGGAATTAGTTTAACATTTTAACAATGAAGTTCAAAGATATTTATTTTAGAGTTATTCTTGGTAGTGAAATATTATTTTTTAAAAGTATTTCTGATTATAAGCATGGATTAAATTATGGCACATTTATTACTAAGTTATTACACTACTATTAAAGAGGTGTTCTTGAAAATATTATAGTAAGATGGATCAAGGGTTACAATATAATGATAAGTAAATATATATGTATATATATGCATGTTTTAATTTCAAGTAAGCACAGAAACATCACTTGAAGGAAATATACTATATAATCAGTTAACTCCTTAGGAGGTAAGATTAGGGTAATTTTTATTTTCTGCTTTATTTTTTTCTGTACTTTCAGATTTTCCACAATGGCAATGAATTTCTTATTGCAATTCTAAAGAAAGCTTAAACACATAAATACAATTCTAAATTCTAGATTGAACAAAACAAGAAGTAGGATGATTTACCAAAAAAACCCCAAAAAACTGAACCATGATTTTTACCCTTTGAATTTGTTGCATGTAAAATCACTGTTATGCTGCCAAATCCTACATTCTCTCTCTCTCATTAATATCTTGATGGATATGAAATGAGATAGAGGCTGACTAGAAAAAACTGATTACCACCTAATAGGCATAAAGTAATATTAATGCAGAAGTGCATCTATTCATACTCTGAACATTTTGATGATCAAACTGTCTGGAAAATAAACCCCCATAATTTAAATGTAATAGGTCAAGGAATATCACCAGAAAGCCATTTTGGTTGGTTTGACATGAAATGACCACTTCTGTGTATTGAAGAAAGACTGGTCTTACCTAGGCAGGTCTGAAAGTTCAAGCACTCGAGAACATAGAAATATTGTCATCTAGAATAAATTAGATTGATGGCATCAATAAAGAGTGACACAACCTTGGATAGGATGAGATTCTATTGATTATGGGACCTGAGTATAGAATACAATAATATTCTGATTAATTCCAGATTTCAACTTGCTATGAAACTGTAAAAATGTAATTTAAATGACTCTGAAATATGTCCAAAGATTTATCTAAAAAGCATTCCTTGTAGTAATATTTATTTTGATGAAAATAGGAGAAAATTCAAGGTCTAACAATTCAGCTTTTGATATAAATGATATTTCTATAGAATAAAATCTTATGTCCTAATTAAGAAGGGTGTTGTCACAGAGTATCTGATGAAAGAAAAATGTGAACAATATATTAAATAAAATGTAGTTAGAGAACTGAAATCATTTTACATATTCATATCCCTTCTATGTGTGCAAAACCCTTAAATTTTGTACCCAAACATTATCTCTAGTGATAGTGTCACAATTAATTTTTATTTTTTAATTTCTATTTACTTCACTTTGTAAATTTCTTGAGACAAAAAGATGACTCAAAAGTCTTGTCAATCCTCTCACCTATGAACCCATTAAATGTTATATTAATAATATGTATTAAAGCATTGTGACTGAGGTGAAAGGTCAATAACTTTGAAATATTTCTCTAAACAAATGGAGACCACATGTTATTTTAAGACAGTTTTTCAGTTAATAGTCATATGTATCCTGCTCTTCAAAGGAGAGGGAGAGGAAATCAGTCCTTCAGTGGGGCATTTGATTATGCAAAGGTAAAATCTTACTGGAGTGATCAGAGGTTGAACTGAAATTAGAGAGAGTTAAACTGCTGTGTATGATATTGATAAAATTTGTCCTTATTCTTTGTTGTTTTTCTTGAGTTCTGTTTAGCTGACAAGGGAGCATAGGATGTAGGGGAGGCGTTAGAGTGGACTATGGGTTTCTCTTTCTTCCTGGGCTGTACGAGGGGAAGCAGAGTAGTTCCCTCAGACACTAGAGGACATCTTAGCTTCACATGTAGAGAACAAGGATATTATCAGAGGAATTTATGATTGGAAACTTCTCTATATGTCCTTGGCCTTCCATGTTCCAGGAGCTTTCAATCTTCTTTGAAGTGTAAGACATATAAAAACTATAGGCAAGGTAAGTCATGCTCCTTGTCAAGGAATATTAATGAACTAAGGCTGTGACAACCTGATATTAGATAAATCACTTAAAAAGCTTAATATTTACTTAGATTTAGAGGGCAGGGCAGAAAAAAACCTTGAGTCTCCCTTCCTCTTCATCAACTATAATTATCTCTTGTATTAGGAATGCACTGAGCTTCAAAGAATAGCAAACCCAGCTAAGAGTGGTCATGTGTACAGATACTCATTGTTACATAGAGCAGCAGGACAGCCCCTGGCACTGGTTCACCTATCAGTGCTATTGTTAGAGACTCAATCTCTTCCTTTCTTTCCACTCTGCTATTCAGGGTATGCTGGATTTTTATCCTTAGGTTTGTTGCATCTTGATTGCAAGATGAGTGCTAGATCCTAACATTCTATTTGCATTCAAAGGCAGAGTAAAAAGAAAGAGACCAACACAGTGAGAAAGCAAATGCTATCTCAGAACTACTCTTACTACCCACAACTTTCTCTTAGATCTGTTCATGGCCACCCCTCAACTGAAAGGTGTCCAGGAAAGTATTTCATTTCCCCCAGCCTTTTAGAAAAATGAGCCAAGGAAAGTAGGACTAGAAGCTGCTCTTTGTAGCCAAGCAGTCCGTCTCACCTCTTGTTATGCTTTTGACATTTATATGACAATTTTTCTACCATTTCTTGTTATTCCTTCAGTTGCTCCTCATAATAGTTGTAGAAAAATCTCTATTTTTTCATTTTGTCTGGTAGGTCCAGGTATAGAAACAAAAAGTTTTGGAAGCTTGGAAGCTTGAAAGACAATGACAAACCTACTGATTGTTTTTGTAAATCAGCAAATACAAAAAGGCAGACAAAACATTTGGACAAGATAACAACAAAAGAAGGAATTCTGCCCTGGTGACAGGCAGGTGGGTAGGACAGGGCACTGCCTCATCCCCTAGTGGGCCTAGTGTTGTCTTTTTTTTTTTTTTTTGGTACCAGGGATCGAACTCGGGTCCTTGCTCTAGTGCTGTTTTTTACCTGATTATCTCGTCTGACTTAGCTCAGGCTGCCAAGATGCCATAGCCTCTGGAGAAATGAATCCTGGTACTGTAAAGAGCAAATGTATAGAGGAGACTACACTAATGTTTCTTGAGTTGCTTCATGATTGTCTCCCAAAGGGGCCTTTTGAGATATTTTCTCCTAATTATTCCCCCCATAAAAATTTAATAGATGGATACGTATTTTTATTAAGTATATGCATATTTATTTTGTATATGAAATGCATATACTGTCTATGATTTTCCTGTCCTCATAGCCCAAATTGATTTTTTGTTGCCTTGGGGATGATACTGCCCCCAAAGACACACATACACACTGAGAGTTTGTGGTCTGCAATGTCAATACACTTCTTGATGATGGATAAGCAGAGAGAATTCAGAAAATATCTGAAATAGCCCCTGAAGAATGAAAAAAAAAAAACTTACAGAAGAAGAGGAAGAAACATGACATATTCTGGGAATATAAGAATAAACCTGGGGCAGAAAAATGGTAGGAAATATTGACATGAAGAAGTATGTGGAGCCATAGGTGCAGATGGGTGATAAAGAGATATGATCCTCAAACACGGGTATCTCTCAGACTGTACACTCAAGACCCTCATGCAGGCTCAATGGGATGAACTATAACAAATGGGGAATTCATTACAGGAACGTGAAATCATCAAGCCACGGTGATTTGGGTGATAATGTGCAATTTCACTAGTTTTCCCATCTTTACTTTTACTTCTCAAGACAGCTGCCTCCAAGAGACTCTACCTAAAGGATCTTTACAAGTTCAGATAAGAATTATTCTAAATTTATATCGCAAAGAACAATCCAGCTTATATAGTAAAACAATGACTGGATACTCACAGAAGCAGCACTCAGAGACCTAATGGCATACTAAAAAATGACCGAGTCGGGAGAAATGTTGTACAAATTATCCAATGGCAACCTCTCCTTTGAACTTCCTACAACAAGAAAAACACCTAGAAGCTTGGGAATAAATAAAAGTTGCTTTGTGCTTTGCGTTTCTTCCCAAAATGGTCGTAATTAATTTTGCTGACACAAATACACAAGAGGTTAAAGAAGAAAGGCACCATGTTGGTGAGAAGACAAACCCATTTTTGCTTAATACACTGGAGAAATAAGCCCAGACCATTCACCCATGTGAAAGCAATCTTTCTAGTGCCTCCAAGGTCAGCAAGACCTCTGGTTAAAAACAAACTGAAAAGCTACTGCATGGATGCAAATACATTAAGGCCACACCATCTATCTCACTAAGCCAACATTTCAGACAAAAGTTACCTAAAAAAGAAAGTGAAACTCAAGAAGATCTCTTCCATGTGCTCTCTGTAGTATTACTTCATCCTCCTTAGAAAACCTCCCATTTTGAAAAACATAATACATACACTCGCACAGTATGCACACACATATGCACACAAGAAAGGATAAGATCATTTCAAGAAGTATGAAGTAAAAATAAAAGTTAAACTATCTTGGGGAGGTCAGTGAATTACACATTACAGATACATCAATTCCTGTTGTCTTTAACTCAGAAAGGAAGAAATGCTGGCAGATTTTCCCCACTGATTTTATTGACTCTTTTATTGTTATAAAGAAATCCACTGATTATCCTAATTCTTATTTCTTCAGTCTGGGAAATAAACCTGTATAAGAATGGTGTCATTCAAAGCTCAGTGGCTCCCAGTACCCCACTTTCTAAATGGACAGGGGAAACCATTACATGAGATCCAATATCTTTTCACCACATGATCAGAATACAAGATTTGTAAATAGGGGCACAGGTTAGAATTTCATAAAAGAGGACTACCTAAATCAAGTTGGTATCCAATAATGGATACAGATAAAGGACATTAGAGGGGAAAGTGATGAAAGCTGAGTAAAGCCAATAGCTTAGTCAAAAGTAAGGTATCAATATTATGTCTTAATTTAGATGAATATACTTGGTTATATGAGATGTTGCTGTTTTTATGGTTTGGATCTAAAATGTTCCCCAAAAGGTTCATGTTTTCAGAGGTGAAGCTTTTAGAGGTAATTGTTTCATGAGGTCTCTAACTTCATTAGTGGCTTATGTATTCATAACTTGATGGCATACTGGGAGATGATGGAAACTTAGTTTCTGGGCTCTGGTTGAAGGGAGTGAATCATGGGACATGAATTTTGAGACTACGTCTTGTCCCCTTCCTTTCTGGCTCTGGCTCTCTGTGTCTATGCTTCTTTATTTCCATGAGATGAGCTGCTTTCCTCTGCCACATCCTTCCACCATGATGCTTCTGCCTCACCACAGGCCTAAAAGTAATGGAGCAAGCTTGCCATGGACTGAAACCTCTGAAACTATGGGCCAAAATAAAGCTTTCCTCCTTTAAATTGATTTTCTCAGCTGTCTGTTTCCAGCAACAGAAAGCTAACATACTGTTTCAGTGGAAATGAAAGAAAGGTACGTGGGAACTCCTGTACTATCCATGGAACTTATTCTATAAAGCTAAAATTATTATGAGATGAAAAGTTTATTTAAAGAAAGATTTTCTCTCCAGTTGACCAGTCTGAGAATACCCTTAGTATCTCTGGTGAGAACCGTGATTTGTTATTGCTCTTCCACATCAGGGATTATTTTGGCCTTTTTGAATATATAAGCATTTAGTAAGTGCTTACTGAATTTGATTCCACAGTGTCACAAAGATACTCTGAGCTTAATGTTGGAAATCTTTGGATTTGGGTTATGAGCTGAATGATCTTGTGTTAGGCATTCATCCCTTTCACACCTCTGCTTCTCCATTAAACCCTCACAAGAAGAAACCTTATCTTGCTCATCTCTGCAGCCTTGATTCCAGCTTCCTACAGGGACATGGGACAAGTAAGGGCTCAGAGTCAAAGTTAGTTTAAGATTCCAGGTCCTCCATGTACTGAGGAGACAAAATGTTTAACATTTCTGAGGTTCAGTTTCTTCATCCGTAAAGTGAACTGCCAAGATGCCTGCATGAGATGATATTGCACAGACTCAACAAGCTGGGCAATTGGTATGCTTGCTCCACAGAGCCGCACCTTTCACATGGAATTTTATTTACTTTTAATCTTGAAATAATTTTCTAGTACTTATCATGTAACACCCTGTTCTACATGTTTCTCAAAGAGTAACTTATTTTTGTTATCTTAACCTAGTGAGGTATTTGCTATAATCCCATTTGCAGATGAGGAAATAGAGGCATAAAGAAATTAAGTTGTGTGACAAAGTCAAACAGCTAATAAGTGCAAGGACCTGGGATTTGTACCCACACAGTCCAGGCCCATAGTCTGAATTTCTAAAACACAAGGGTATAAGAGAAGATATTCTACTAAAGAATTGCATAGAACAAGGTTCCATGTTTGGTCTGTTCTCTGGTCCCCTGAGAGTGCCCGGCACACAGCAGGTGCTTACTCACATGCTGTTGACTAAAGGAATGCATAGTAGCCCCTCTGTATCCACCTCCTGATCTGAATAGCTGCCAACCTGTCTCCTAGTATTTCCAACATTACAGGAGAAGACAACTTGGATTCTCTGAGAATCTCCTAAGTTTTAACCCTTTTCCCTGAAACACTAGACTTTCATTCAAGTTTAGATCCCAACCTTTAAGAGGCATGTGGATCTTTCCTCTTTCCTCTTGCAGAAACCAGAGCACAAGCAGAGTTCTGATTGTCCTTCCCAAAGACACCTAATTTATCAGAAACAAAGCCAGGATCAGATCTCCACAATTCCTGCTTCCAAAGCTCATAATTTTCCTGAATACCTGTTGACCTCCCAAATGAGCTCATTGATGGGAAGGTATTTTGTTTTAGAAGTGGTTCTTCTTTCTAGAAGGGCTGTGGAGGAAAAGGAACCCTTCTGTACTGTTGGTGGGAGTATAGACTGGTGCAACCAGTGTGGAAATCAGTGTGGAGATTTCTCAAAAACTAAAACTAGAAGTTTCATTTGACCCAGCTATACCTCTTCTTGGTATCTTCCCAAAAGAATTAAAAGAATCATACCACAGAGACGTATGCACATCCATGTTTATAGCAGCACAGTTTGTAATAGCTCAATTTTGGAAACAGCCCAAATGCCCATCAACTGATGAGTGGATAAAGATGCGTTGCTGTTGTTTTTTATACAATGGAGTGCTACTCTTCCATGAAGAAGAATGAGGTTCAGACATTTATAGCTAAATGGATGGACCTTGAGACCATACTCTTTTTTTAAATTAATTTTATTGGTACATTTTAGGTATACAATATAATGACATTCATCATTGGAAATTTGCACCTTTACCTAATTTCTCTTGGTTATCTTTTCCCCATTCCCCTGCCCTCCTTTCAACCCCTCCATCCCTCCCTATTTACAAAGACTTTGTTTCCATTTTTTCATTTTTCTCATATTAATTCCATTCCCTTCTTTCCTTTCCCCTACTCCTCCGGCTTCCCCTTCCCCTTTACCCCTTTTCTTCCTATGGCATAGGAAGACTATTAAGTGAAATAAATCAGACACACATGTCTAAATACCACATTGTTTCTCTGGTGTGAAAAACTGAATGTGGAAATAAGGACTGAAATGTATAATGGATGTTGGGAAATGGGAAGAAAGTATTCAAATGGGAAGGGGAACAAGGGAGGAGGGAGGGAGAAAGGAAGAGACAAGAAAAAAGTGAAAATAGAAGGAAAAAATGGAAATAAAGCTTCTGTACAAAGGGAGGGGAAGGGGCTTAAGCGGGGAATGGGATAAAATAAAATAAGATTTATTTTAAAATGTTTAAAGGGAGGGGTATATAATCTCTGACATTGTTTAGAATTTCTGGTGTATGGTGATAGCAGAATAAACAAACAAAAAAAGGAATGAATAAATAAATAAATAAATAAAAAGTAGCCGTTCTTTCACTTGACCCAGGTCTCTGCTTGTATGCCTTTTCAGAGACTTTCCCTGACCTCTCAGTTAACTATGTTACATCCACCTGTTATCCTTTTATTCTTCCTTATTCTTTCCTTACTGCATTAATCATTATTGAGTATCATATCACGTTTTATGATGTTACTGCCTCCTGATAAGTTCTATAAAGACAAGGAACATACTTGTCTTGGTGACCACTGAATCACAGGAACTATAAAGATGTCCTCTAAGCAGGATGACCATCAATACCACTGAATTGTCAAATGGAGCCCTGGTTGTCCTACCTTCTAAATCTTCATGAGCTTAGGAATAGCCAGCCCTCTGCTCCTGATTACAAACTGTCATAATTCACCTTTCATTTTTCTATCAGGAAACAATTGGCCTTGTTTATTTTTATCACTTTATTTATACATCTCCTGCAAGAATGAAGCATCAATTTTCCTAAGAGTTAATGTTAATAGGATCAATAAACCACAACAAAGATGAATCAAAGTGTCATCTCTTCACCCAGACTCAGGCCAAGTAGTGCTGCCAGGAGACAGCATTTCCTGAAATCTTCCCAGCCCAGGTGACTGGAAAGGAAGTACAAATTAGGGAATTAGTAGTGAAGCCAAGCACTTTGATGATTCAGATAACACACCAAACATAGCACCACTTGGTATCTGGAAATGAGAGTAATGTTTGAAAGCTGTCTTACATATTGTCCACACTAAAGCCAGAATATGTGAGGAAGGCAGCCAGGGGCAGGGGTCATGTGAAGAATTAGCTCCTTTGTTGGCATCTTATTTTGAGTGATTGGGAGTAAATTAGAACAAGCCGTTTACCTGGTGGTCTCATCTTTTATCTGCTTTTGGAAGCTTCCTGTTTCAATGTGTGCAAAGCAGGCAGCCAAAGGGAATCGAGCCCACTGCTTAATGGTGAAGCTAAATGGGCTTTGCAAACAGGTTTTTTGACCTGTGGACACTGGTGTCCTTTCCTCCCATCTCTAGACTCTGATGCTACCTGGGTAATCAGGCCTGCTGTGATGAAGACACACAGACTGAAAATCCCTCCCACTTCTGACATCTCCAAGCTATATCAAAGCACCACAGCTTCAAATCTTCAGGGGAAGGTTGGTGGCAGAGGCATGCAGGAGCTCTTCTGCAGGTGACCTCTCTCCCACCCAAGTCAATCATTACTTAGACTCTCACCATGGCTCCAAAGCCAGAAAGTCAGTAGAAACAGCTGGAGAGCTTTTGAGTCCTACAATTCCTCTTGTCCCACTTTAGATCTACTAGTAAAGAGGTTCAGGGCAGGGATGGTAATTAGAGACTAAGAATCTATATTTTTAAGTGCTCCCAAGGTATTTTAATAGGACTTTTCAGTTAACATATATTTAAAAACCATTCTTCAAAATGTCTAGTGGTTCTCAATTATGAAGTTTAAACTTAATTGTGTACACTTTTGATTGGCTTTTAGATTTCATCAGAGGATTAGTAAAGCACACTTCTAGGTATGTTTGGGTGGCTCATGAAGGTATGACCTTGGGTGTTGTATAAGACCTCTGGTCTCTTCCTCTCTGGTGGTGTTTCCCTGCCTTGCTTCCTGGCTCCAATGAACTAAGCATTTTTGCTCTGCCATACCTTCCTCCATGATGTTCTTGCTTTGGAGCCAGCTGACCATGGACCAAATACCCCCAAACCATGAGCCAAACCAAATCTCTCCTCCTTCATGTTGTGGGTGTCAGGTATTTTGTCCCATTAACAGGAAAGCCAGTATTCATCACAGCTGCACATCATCTGAATCATCTGTGAAGAATACAGATGTGCATGGTCTACTCTAAGGGGCTGTTCCTGGCTCCTATCCAATAGATGGCTCCTCTGAAGCAAAAATGTCTTCAGACATTACCAATCCCTCATGGGAGAAAACATTACCTGCCCTCTTCATTCTGGTGGTGGTGGTGCTAGATCAGCTTACATTTTCAAGCTCATACTAAGTCCAAGTTCTTCTTACATCATCTGCATTACATCCATCCATGCCCTCTTAATCCCTGATCACTTTGGTTGATATGCATATCTTTAGTATACATGGGCACACTGTATTTCAGGAAGATACCAAGTCTGCATTGCATAGTGGAGTCCAGGTGGTCTATGTTTATTATATTTCATGTTCATGACCCAGATTTGTGTTTTCAGTGACTTAAACAGCTCACAAAAGGGAATGGACAGCTGGTAATAAATAACTAATGAGAGCAATAAATTTTTTAAATCACTTTAAAAGAATTAAGCACATTTTTCCCTATAGGAAATTGGCAAAACAGATCCATTCACCAAATATTCCATTTTTGTCTACAATGTGCCAGGCAGTGAGCAATCAGACGAGATAGTTATCAGTATGGTGCTTATCTAGAAGAGGAGAGACGAATGTCATTCAAACTAACATATCAAGTGAGTTCATTTCAGATGGCCTGCAGTGCCACTAAGGAAACAAGTGATGCACATTGGAGAATACGGGCAGGGCTACTTTAGAGCACAGTAGAAGTGACATTTGAATCTAAAACTGGTGCTGTAACATACTGCTGGTGACATGAAAACTGGTTCATTTTTCCAGGAAATAATTTGTCAATATATGTCAAGGGTTGTAATATGTTCATTTTATCTAATCACTTAACAAATATAGGACATCTCTGAAAATATGCCCCAGTGATACCACTGCTAGGAAAGAACACCAAAGGTATTTTCAAAATACTGTAAAATATCCCAATACGAGAAAGACAAAAACTTCACAATATTTTATGAAACTACCCACTGAATTGTCAGCAAAAGAGAATAGTTAGAAAAAGAAAATCAACAAAATAATAACAATGATATACAACAGTTATTTTTTATTAGGAATTATTTTTGTTTTTTCTGTTTTCCAAGTTTTCTAACACACTTTCTAAATATTTTTTCTTTTTTTTTGTACTGGGGATTGAACTCAGGACCTTGTGCTCAAGAGGCAGGCGCGGCACCACTGAACTAAATCCCTGGCCCTCTAAGTAACTAGTCCAAATACACTGTTGTCCTCACAAAAGGAGGAAACTCAGATGCACAGACACCTAGAATGGTCACACAGTCGGAGGACGGACTGTGTAAGAACACAGAGAGGAGCATCATCTTCGAGCCAAGGAGACAGGCCTCGGGAGACTCCAGACCTGTTCATCCCTGGATGTTGGGACTTCTAGCCTCTAGAACCATGAGAAAGTAACTTCCTACTGTTCAAGCTATCCAAACCGTGATATTTTATTTTAATAGCCCTAGCAAACCTATAAAAATACCTTCTTTTTGTGGTTCTATTGTACTTGTTTGCTTTATTTATCTTTATATTTAACTCCAAAGTATTTTACAGTTTCTTACACATACTAATGATTCAATGAATGTTGGCCAAAATAAATTTCCTGAACTTTTTGTCCTTAACCAATGTATGAATCTATTTTGCATACTACTTGAGCCAGGTTAATTTGAATTAAAATAGAGGTCATGAGTATGGCACTGACATCAGCTTAGCTCTGGTGAGGGGCCTCTCAGCTGAGTCACACCATGGCAAGAGTGTATGTGTGTGGAAGAGATTACATCTCAACACAGGAAGGCAGAGAGCCTGGAATCTCTTGGTCTTTTCTGAGGGCGTGACTCCTAACTGACCTAAGGACCTCTCAACTCCCACTTTAAGAGCCCCGCCTTAAGAGCCCTACCACCTCCCAAACTGTTTGCCTGTCTTTGGGACCAAACCTACAACACATGAACCTCGGGGGAACACATTTATACTATATCCAAACAATAGCAATCAATCTGTGGACATAGTGTCTGTGGACTTTTAAACAAGCAGAAAAACAAATCAAAGTTTTAAAAATTCAGCCCAAAGAAGGAATTTATATCTTAAAAAATAAAAATCAATTGACAGAGATTCGCTAAAAATCATTTGCATAGTCAGCAGCTATTTTCATTCTCAGATAAGCACATAAGATGCTTCAAAAACTGCATAGCTATGAAGCCCATTAAAATCTTTGTTGTTGAGTCTCAGTAGTACCAAATGCTCTTCCCTATGTCTGTAAAAACACCATAGATGCATTACATTTTCAAAGGAATAATTTGGTAAATAATATGCTATAATTTCCATATGTTGTAAACTCACTTTGGAAAATGTTTTAATGTCTGACATAAATTATCATATATCACATATAATCTCATATTTTCCAAGAGTACAGCTCAACTCAAATAATAATGCTTTTCAACTCAAAATTTTAAAAATTTTCAGTCCTTACATTTCAAAATTTCCTGAGTCCAAAGCTTCAACATCACCTGACAGTTTATTAGAAATGCAGAATTTCAAGTTCTACCTTGGCCTATTGAGTCACAATTTGCTTTTTAATGAAATCTCCAGATGATTTGTGTGCTCATTAAAATTTGAGAAGCCCTGCTCTAGAATATGGTTCTCAGGATTAAATGACTTGTTCAATCTTTCCATCATGAGGATTTGTCTGAAGAGATGAAAAGGTTAGAATTTTCCATAGTTGGAACCGGTGTCATTGTAAGATTCTTTATGGTTTTGCTTTGTTTTTAGGCAAATTGAAAAAGTGATAACAAGGCAGGATCATTTTACAGTCAGAAGACATCTGTAGGTTATTTTTTCTGGATGTATTTGTAACTCAAAGACAGTGTCCTAGATAGGAGGATGGATGGTGTAAAGAAATCCAGTGTCCATTACATAAATCACAAAGTCGATAAAGAAATAGGTGAAGGTACAATTAAAGAACTGCTGAGAATCCTTCTGAAATGACTTAAAGCCAACCCAGATATGACAATTTTCAAACAATAGGACATTCCTGAGTTTCAGGGGCAACAATGAAAGGTGATTGCTAAAAGCTATTTTCCTTTACTCTGGGATTAGTCAACCACCTCTTTAAATGGTTTTGTACTCTATTAGTAATTATAAATATTCAAATGGATATGAACAAACAACTTTGATATATAAAGAACAAGATATTGACTTTTCCTTTTTTCCTACCTCTATGCACTGATTTCACAGAAGAATTCAATTGTATTTATGGCTCATGAGCAAATTTAATGGTAAAAATGTGCTGTTGATATAAAAACATTTCTTCCCAGGGACTCAAACTGCTTTCTAGACATTATCTCATTAATTACTTCCTTAAATCTTTTTCATTGATTTTTATATTTTTTGAACCAACAAGTTCACCATTTTTTGCATATGAAGGAAAGAGTTTACTTCAATTGGAATTTAAGATCTTAAGCATCATTTAAAATGGAGATGTTATAGCTCAGTTGACAAGAAGTTGCCAAAGGGGCTTGAAAACAAACAAACAAACAAAAAGCTCCAAAGTGACTGGACAAGGTTATTTATTTATTTATGGACTAGCCAAAAGTTCCAAGTATGCCTTAGAAGATTGTACAAGGAATGAAAATACTTCATAATGCACCTAGCCTATATAATTAGGAAAGATGTGTCCAAAGATTTCAAAATATCAATTTTGGTACATTTTAGGTATACAATACAGTTACATTCATCATTGGTAATGTGTACCTTTACATGATGTATCTTGGTTCTTATTTTTTCCCCATTCCCCTGCCCTATAAACTTAATAAAAAAAAATAAAGTCATAACGTCTCTGCAGAATATATCAATTTTGAAAGGGAAAACAAGATGCTACTATACATTATTAAATAAGCCACCTGAAAAAAAATATTGCAATGGTCACTAGTGGCTGGTAGGGATTTTCCAAGAACAAGGGCATTCTAAATGAACCACATTTCTGATTTTGATAAAATTATCAGTTTGGTAAAATAAGGGAATTCATGATGCCACAGAATTTAAGTAATAATGATAGGAATTCTTTGTTGAGTACTTCCCATGTGCCAGAAGCTGTGGTGACCACTTTACAAACATCTCATTTAACAATCCTTTGAAAGCTGTGAGAAAGTATGATTATTGCCAATTCACATATTAAGGAAAACAGCTAGCTCAGGGTCATGAGGCTGTTCCTAAAGATTATTTTTTTGTACATCACATGGTACACTTTTGAGCAAATAGGGTTTGTTGAAAGTGCATCATCTGAGCAATCTAAACTTTGTCCATAATGTATACATATCCACAATGTCTGGCTTATAATGTCTACTTTCTGTGTGGCTCCCTTTCCACATTAAGGACCTTTATTCACCTTGATTTCCTCTGTCAGCCAAATACTTGCCCTAGGAGGCATCAAACCACTATTGTTAGATCATTCTCCTGAGCAAGGTAGCTCACTGTGGCAAAGGCACTTGGCAAAAATAGGGGAGCAAGAGTGCCCAACTTCCTTTTTCTCTCAATCAACCCTCAACTTGGGAGGTATAGTTATCCTTAGATATCAGAAAGGGATTGTTTCCAGACATCCCCACCTGAGATAACAAAATCTGTGGATGCTCAAGTCTCTTTCATGAATGGTGTAGTATTTGCATACAACCTTTATACATCCTTCTGCACACTTTAAATCATCTTAAGATACTTTCTTTGGTGGTACTGGAGATTGAACCCAGGACCTTTGTCCTTTTTAAGCTTTTTGGGGTTTTTGGCTTTTTGTTTTGTTTTGTTTTTACCCAGGGTCTTGCTAGGTCATCCAGCCTGGGCTCTTATTTACGATCCTCTTGCCTCAGCCTCCCAGAATGCTGGAATTACAAGCATTAACAACACATCCAGCTATTAATTATCATACCTAACAGTATAAATGCTATGTAAATAATTGTTATAGTGTACATATTCAATACATACATTTTTTCAAACATTTTTTGATGTTGATGGAATTCATGGAGGTGGAACCTAAAGTTACAGATGGGCCAAATGTATATAACACACAGTCAAGAAGCCCCCCGACTTTCTGTGCGTCTATACAAATAATTCTGGCTTTGATCTTTCTCAATTCCCCCCAAACTTCTCTAATAATAATAATCTGGATGTTTTTTGTTAAAAATATCAATTTTGGGGCTCCACTTCCTAGCCAGTACATTTCAGAATGTGTGAGGAAAGTTTGGAGAGCTGTCTGTGGTAAAGTGGATAATAAAGTGACTGTTTCTTTTTATATTGTAAAATATTTTATAAAGTGGTATTTTAAAATATACAACACAGTCAATGAAAGAACAAGGTCGTTGGCAAGGTGGCCCAGGGAAGAGTTTTAGATTGGGGGATTCAATGGCAAGTGATGCCATTTCCTAGCTTTAGATCTCTGGCAAGTTGCTAAACTTCTAGGTGCCCATTTCTATCACCTACCATCTTATGTGATGGGGTTATTTTGAGCACTAAATAAGCTAGAACATGTAAAGCACTTTGAATGTTTCCTGGCACCGAGAGAGTGCTATAAGCCACTGTTTCCAGTATCTCTAGGTGCAGAGATGAAAAAAATTACCAAAAAAAGTGTTAGGTGAAAAGAAATTGGAGAATAATTTGTATGGTATTATCACTTTTACATATTAAAAGTGATAAATATATTTATATATAAGTGATAAATATATATATATTTATTTGAATAAATATAAAGACAACCAGGAAAGATTTAACCCTCTTTGTGGTACCTATTAGAAGAGGAGGGAGAGCAAGGAGCCAGGAGAGATGTGTGAAAAAAGGTTTCATTTTTTACTATATGCTTCTTCCTACATTATTTCACTTTTTACAATGACTATATACTTATACGCTTATTTTTTAATGTTGAGGGGAAAGCACACAGGTGGCCCTGATAATGTACTGCCTCCCCCAGTTAGGAAACAATGAGATAATACATACAAAGGACCCAGAGCACCATATGCCAGGTACATCTTCCCAGCAAATGCATGTGTTCAGTGCTTCTCTTGATCTTCAAAAGCACAGCACACATGGGCCGGGGATTTAGCTCAGTGGTTTCACTGCCTGCTCCATAAGTGCAAGGACCCAAGTTTGATCCCCAGTACCAAAAAAAAAAAACCCCACAAAAAATCCACATAGCACACACAAAACCTTTGTCACTGAGTAGTTCTGATATTAGCTTCTTGAGAGTCTCTCTAAGTTTTTTGTTGTTATTTTGTTTTCCATATTCCAGTGCCTGACATTTATACTTGTCACGGCTAGGAGGGAGGCCCTTTCATTCCTCAATTTTCATGTTGACTTGGGACAGGGACTCCAAAGCTTGTTCTTCACTTACTATTGGAAACTACAAAGATTGATGAGTAAAAGATATTGGCCATTTGTGGGCAGCTGTGCTCCAGAGATTTCATGGTAATCACACCAGTTATGGCCTCCTGCAGGTAGTGCAAACAATTTGCAGAGGCCAAATAATAAGAGTGAATGTGCAATCATAGCTAATATTCAAGTGGTCACTATGTGTCAGACACACAGTAACTGGTAACCTGTACTATTGCACCTATTTTGTATACTAAGATCGGGAGATTAAAGAACTGCCCAAAACCACACAGCTTGCATAGCAAGGCAATCTGCTGATTAAAACTCACTCTTCTGTCTGTTATAGGACACTGCTGCTGAAAGCACAGGCAATTTATATGGCTGCTAATTGATACAGTGGTACCTCCTTTCACAAAGTTAATTCTTTCACATTTCTGGTTGCAACTAGAATTGTGGAATTAATTCTGTGACCAGAATTGTGGAAAGAATTAAGTTCATAAACCGAGGTATCACTGTAAAGTATAAGCAATGTAATTTCGCATGTTAGTTCTTTTAATTTAGCATCCTTCTCAAATAAGTAGGAAAGTGTTGTTTCTCTTTCTCCCCCTTTTCTCCAGATCAGGAAATGGAGACTGAGAGGTTAAAAGAAGTCACACTGATAATCACTGACAGGACCAAGACTTAGACCCACCTTTTTTTATTTGGTCATTAGAATCTAGCAATAATTTTGTTGACAGTTAAGTTATAACCTGGTTTTGAAAGGGTAGACACGCACTTTTTTTAAATGAGGAAATTTTCAAAACTGAGAACACTGCTGGATATTTTAATATCCAGGCAGTTTACAAATTCTAAAAATGTCCTGTTTGCAAGAAAAAAAATTCAAAGTAAGTAGGAAGTTTAAGAGTAAGTAGAACCACAATGAGGTATCACTTCATGCCCATTAGAATAACTACTACCAAAACCCAGAAAATAATAAGTGTTGGCAAGGATATGGAGAATTTGTAACTTTTGCATACTGTTTGGTAGAAATGTAAGATGGTGAAAAATGTGATGGTGCTTCCTTGAAAAGTTAAAAATAGACATATCGTATTTCCAGGTCTTCTACTTCTGGGTATATACCAAAAAGAACCAAAAGCAGCATCTCAAAGAAGTATTTGTACATCCAGGTTCACAGCAGCATTACTCCTAACTGTCAAAAACGTAGAAGAAACCTAAAAGTACATTGATGACAACTGGGTAAACAAAATGTGGTATATATACAATACAATATTATTTAGTCTTGACCAGGAAGGAATTTCTGGTACATGATACAACAAAAAGACAAACATTTCATGGTTTCTCTTAAATGAGGCATATAGAATTTGTTGAATTCACAGAAACAGGAAGGGGAATAGTGGTGACTAGGGACTGGAAAGAGGAAAGAGATGATGTTTAAATTTTGAAAAATTTGATGTATAAAGTTTTAATTTTGCAAGATGAAATTTCAGGAAATTGGTTACACAATAATGTAAATAGACTTAACACTACTAAAGCACATACTTAAAAATGGTCAGATGATGAGTTTTATGCAGTGTATTTTTACCAATAGAGAACATAGAATTAAAAAGTGTAGAAAATCTAAAAAACAGTTCTTGTTGGTCTCTATCATTGTTATGTAGTATAATAGAAGAATAAAAAAACCAAGGATATTTGTGTTGTCTCTCACTTATGTGCTTTGAGTACATCTTTGGATAGTATGCTGACACTCACCCTTCTCATCTGTAAAAGAGATAATACCCATTTTGCCCACCTTATAAACTGCAATGAGGATCCAAACAGCTGGAAGTATTTGTAAGATTTAAAATATTGAGTTTAATTCATCCACTAAACTTGCTTTTTTTTTTTTTGAGGTTCTTGCAAAAGAATTTTATTTTGATCCTGCAAAATTAGTAATCTGCCATGTTTTGAGGTGCAGCTCCTCTCTATGGACTTGCCCAAAAACAAGGTCCTAAGTCTAGAACTAACTACAATCTAAGCTTCCTTTTCTACACTCAGCTTATACCCAACTTTCTGGACATATGTCTGGACCTCTGTTTCTCTGTCTGTAATTTGCAACATATATGTATACATGTATGGTTTAAATCAGCTAGTACATGGAAACCATAAGTGGTTTGTAAATATTGGATTTTTTTTAGTTCTTTTATTGGTACATTTTAGGTATATAATTCATTTACATTTATCATTGGGTGTTTGTACCTGTACATGATATATCTTGGTTCTTATTTTTTTTCCCCCATTACCTGTGCACCTTTCACCCCCACCCTTCCCTAATTACATAGATTTCATTTCCAGTTTTTTTTTTCCTCATAGTTTTCCTTTCCCCTTCCCCTCCCTTCACTCCTTCATCTTTGGACCTTTCTTCCTATTTCAAATTATCAATTATTCATTTTAATCATTTTAAACCTTGTTTACACTATCAGTTTCTTACACTAGTGAAACTATTCAGTATTTACACATGTGTGTCCTATTTATTTCACTTAAGAGTATGGCCTCGATATGCATCCATTTAGCTATAAATGACTCTAGTTTTTCATTCTTTATGGCTGAGTAGTACTCCATTTTATAAAAAAAACACATTTTCTTTATTCAGTTTCCAGCTGATGGGTGCTTGGGCTGTTTCCAAGCTTTAGCTATTACAAACTGTGCTGCTATGAACATGGGTGCACATATATCACTGTGGTATGATTCTTTTCTTTGGGGAACATACTCAGTAGGGGAATAGTTGGGTCAAATGCAACCTCTAGTTCTAGTTTTTTGAGGCATCTCCATACCGACTTCCACAGTGGTTACACCAGTCTGCACTCCCACCAACAATGGAGAAGGGTTCCTTTCTCCCTACAACCCCGTCAGCATTTGTTATTTGTTGAATTCTTGATAGCATCCATTCTTTCTGGGGTGAGGTGGAATCTCAGTGTTGTTTTCATCTGCATCTCTTGAATGACCAGTGATGTTGAACACTTTTTCATATATTTGTTTGCTGCTTTTACTTCTTCATCTGAGAAATATCTGTTCATTTCAGATGCCCATTTTTGAATTGGGTCTTTGAATTTGGGGGGTCTGATATTTTCCAATTCTTTATATATTCTAGTTAGTAGTCCTTTGTCTGAGGTACAGCCACTAAAATTTTTTTCCCATATTGTAGGTTGTCTCTTAGCTCTGTTGGTGGTTTCTTTTGCAGTGCAGAAGCTTTTTAATAAGGTGAGATACCAGTTGTTGATTTTTTTCTGCTAGTTCCCATGCTGCTGAGGTTTTGTTCATGAAGTCTTTTCCTATGCCAATGTCTTCAAGGGTTCTACCTAACTTATCTTCCAGCAAGTTTAGTGTTTCTGTTTTAATATTTAGATCTTTAATCCACTTCGATCTTAGTTTGGTACATGGTAATAGGTATGGGTCTAGTTTCAATCTTTAGCAGGTTGAAATCCAGTTTTTCCAACACCATTTATTAAATAGGCTATCTTTCCTCCAATGATAGTGGTTGGCTCCTTTGTCAAAGATGAGGTGGCTGAGCATGTCTGGAGTTGTTTCTGCATCTTCTAATCTATTCCACTGATCCTCAGGTCTGTTCCGTTGCCAGTACCATGCTGATTTTATCACAGTAGCTTTGTAGTATAGTTTCAAGTTGGGGATTGTGATACCTCCAGCCATGTCTCTGTTGCTTAGAATTGCTTTAGCTATTCTAGGTCTCTTATGGTTCCAAATGAATTTTTGGATTTTTTTCTCTAGTTCTGTGAAGTATATTGTTGGAATTTCAATTGGCATTGCATTGAATCTATATAGTAGTTTTGGAAGTATGGCCATTTTCACTACATTGGTTCTTCCTACCCAGGAGCAAGGGATGTCTTTCCATTTTCTTGTACCCTCTTCGATCTCATTTTTCAGAGTGCTGTGTTTTCAGTGTAGAGGTCTTTTGCTTCCTTTGTTAGATTGATTCCTAGATATTTCATTTTTTTGGATGCTATTGTAAAAGGAATTGTTTCCCTAATTTCTCTCTCAGTGAGTCTGTTATTTGTGCACAAGAAGGCTATTGTTTTTTGAGTGTTGACCTTGTATCCAGCTACTCTACTGAATCTGTCAATTAACTCTAGAAGTCTTTTGGCAGAGTTTTTTGGGTCTTCTATGTAAAGTATCATATTGTCAACAAATAATGACAGTTTAACTTCTTCTTTTCCTATCTTTATTCCTTTTATTTCTTTCTCTTTCCTAGTTACTGTGGCTAATGTTTCCAGAACTATATTGAACAGGAGTGGTGACAGTGGGCATCCTTGTCTTGTTCCTGACTTTAGTGTGAAAGTTTTCAGTTTTTGACCATTTAGTATGATACTGGCTGTTGGTTTTTTCATAGATAGCCTTAATCAGGTTGAGATAAAGACCTTCTATTCCAATTTTCAGTAGCATTTTTATCATGAATGGGTGTTAGATTTTGTCGAATGTTTTTTCTGCATCTATTGAGATGATCATGTGGTTTTTGCCCTTGACTCTGGTAATATACTGTATTACATTTACTGATTTACAGATGTTGAACTATCCTTGCATCCCCGGGATAAATACAACTTGGTCATGGCGTATGATCTTCTTGATGACCCTCTGTATTCTGTTTGCCAGTGTCTTGTTGAGGATTTTTGCATCTATATTCATTAGGGAGATTGGCCTGTGGTTCTCTTTTTGGGTTGAGTCTTTCCCTGGTTTTGGAATCAAAGTCACACTTGCTTCCAGGAATGAATTTGGAAGTATTGCTACCCTTTCAATTTCCTTGATGAGTTTAAAGAGTAATGGTGTTAGTTCTTCTTTAAATGTCTTGTAAAATTCAGCAGTGAACCCATCAGGACCTGGGCTTTTCTTTGTTGGTAAATATTTCATTACATTTTCAATTTCATTTATTGTAATTGGGGTGTTTAGAATTTCTATATCTTCTTCATTTAACTTTGGCAATTCGTATGTATCTAGGAATCTGCCCATTTCTTCTGCGTTTTCCAGTTTATTGGAGTAGAGGTTCTCGAAGTAGGTATTGATGATCCTCTGGATTTCTGTTGGATCTGTTGTGGCTTCACCTTTTTCATTCTTAACTGCATGTATTTGTGCCTTTCTTTTCCTTTTTTTGATAAGTTTGCCTAAAGTTTTATTGATTTTATTTATTCTTTCAAAAAACCAACTCTTTGATTCATTGACCTTTTTTTGTATTGTTCTCTTAGTCTCCATTGCATTGATTTCTGCCCTAATCTTTATAATTTCCTTTCTTGTATGAGCTTTGGATTCCTTATGCTCTTCTTTTTCTAGGAGCTTGAGGTTCTGCATTAGGTTATTTATCTGAGTTTTCTCTGTTTTCCTAATATGGCCATTCACTGCTATGAATTCCCCACGTAGGACTGCTTTCATTGTGTCCCATAGATTCCTGTATGTTGTACTGGCATTTTCATTTACTTGTAGAAACTGTTTAATTTCTTCTTTAATTACTTCTGTGATCCATTGGTTGTTCAAGAGGGTGTTATTCAGTTTCCATGTGTTTGTTGGGGTTTTGCAGTTTCTTATGTTATTGATCTCCAATTTTATTGCACTGTGGTCTGATAATATACAGGGGGTAACTTCAATTCTTTTACATTTACTTAGATATGTCCTATGAGCTAGCATGTGGTCTGTTCTGGAGAGTGACCCATGTGCAGCCGAAAAGAATGTGTATTCCAATTTTGTGGGGTGGAACACTCTGTAAACATCTATTAAGTCCATTTGTTCAATAGCTTGGTTCAGTTCTAGAATTTCCTTGTTAACTTTTTTCTAGATGATCTGTCTACTTGTGATAATGGGGTATTGAGGTCCCCCACTACTATTGTGTTAGTGTTCACTTGGTTTTTCATGCCTATTAATATTTGCTTTGTATAGTTGGGGGCATTTGTATTTGGTGCATATATATTTAGGATTGTCATCTCTTCCTCTTGGATTGTTCCCTTCACAAGGATGTAGTGACCATCTTTGTCTCTCTTAATTAGTTTTGGTTTGAAATCCACTTTGTCTGCAAATAAGATTGCTACCCCTGCTTTCTTCTGTGTCATGGAGAACAGTTTTCCATCCTTTTACTTTCAGTCTATGAGTTTCCTTTTGAGTTAGGTGTCCTGATGTTTTAATTTTGTTAGCTCTTTTATTTCTTATTTTTCCCCCTTTCCCTTTAGTGTTTTACCTTGCCTGGTGACTTCCCTCTGTTGGGCTTCATGGAGTTGTGATCTTCACTGCTTTTTTTCTAGGATATTGTTTAGAACTGCTTGTAGTGCTGGTTTGGTGTTCATGAAATTTCTCAGGTGTTCTTTGTCATGGAAGTATCTAATTTCCCCATCGATTTGGAAAGATAATTTTGCAGGATACAACAGTCTAGGTTGGAAGTTATTTTCTTTTAGAGCTTGAAATACTTCACTCCAGGCTCTCCTTGATTTGAGGGTTTGTGTTGAGAAGTCTGCTGTGATTCTGATGGGCTTTCCTTTGTAGGTGATTTGTTTCTTTTCTCTAACTGCTTGTAGGATTTTGGTTTTCTGTTGAGTTTCTGGGATCTTGACTATTATATGTCTAGATGTAGATTTTTTTTGGTCATGGCTAGTTGGAGTTCTATATGCCTCACTTATCTGTATGTCCAATTCTCTACCTCTGTCTGGAAAGTTTTCCACTATTACTTTTGTGAACAGTTTTTTTTATGTCAATTGTGCTTTCTCCTGTTTTTTCATGGACTCCTATCAGTCTTATGTTATTCTTCTTTGCATCATCTAGCAGTTGGTGGATTGATTTCTCATGGCCCCTTACTATTTTTAAGAAATCTTTATTTTTATGGTCTCTAACCATGATCCTGTCTTCTCTATCTGATATTCTATCTTCAGATTCCCTTAATCTACTGTGGATACTTTCAATGGAGTTTTGATCTCCTGAATATCTGTTTGAATCTGTTTCATGGATTCCATTTCTTTCTTATGTTGGATGATCATGGTTTTCATTTCTTTCTTATGCTGGGTATTCATGGCTTCTAGCATGTTTCTGAGCTCATCTATTTTTTTATCTGTTTCTTTTCTAGGATCCTCTAATCATGTCTTTCACTCTGCTCACCATCTCTGTGGATATCTGGGAGATTATTTCTGCTTTGATTTTTTCTAGAGCCTCATTCATCTGTTTTGTTACTTTCTGTGCTATCAGTTCAAGGTATTCAGGTGGTTGATTATGGGACTTTTCCATTTCACTTCCCCAGGATTTACCCTTGGTGGGGTGGAAGTCTGAGTTTGTGCCTTGCTTAAATGTCTTCTCATTTTTGTTTCTGGTATTGTCCTTGGTTTAACTCCTGGGTTGATAGTTTGAAATTGCTTATTGTAGGTATCTTTGTTGCTTGTAATTAGAACCCTTATGGAATGATTGCTTCTCAGAGGTGTCTTCCAGATATAGCTGGTCCTTAAGTTTTGAGTCTCTAATGACTCTAAGGCTATCTTGTTTTCCTTGTACTAGGAAGGTTCATTGACTAGATCAATACCAACACCTTAGCCCAAGTGATACAATCAGCAACACCACTGCATCAAGTACATCTTAGAAAATGACATTTTGTGGTAGTTATTAATCTATCACCTTTAGCTGTGTGAATTAAATCAAGATTGAGGACCAACCCAACATATAGTGAATAAACTCTTCAGCATAACAACTTTACCCTTTGGGATGGGGAGTTAGAAGAGCTTGGGGAGGGAGGGACAGATGGGAAGAAGGATAGGGTAAGGTTAGCAGTGTGGTCAGAGGACACAGGTGAGAAGGAAAAAGAGAATACTAGGAAAATAAAGAAGAACTCTGAATGAGGACCAAAACAGGGACAAAAAGGGAAGATGAACAATGTGGGAGAGCAAGAGAGTGAGTGTAAGAGAGAGAGAGAAAGGAAAGAGAAAAGAAAGAAGAAAAGAAAAGAAAAATTGAAAGAAAAACAAATACTTGCAAAGAGTAGGGAAAAAAATTAAAGATAAGTGGAGCAAAAGAAAAGAAAAGAGAAAAAAACCAAAATAATAAAACCAATTTTGGGAATAAAAAGTAACCATGAAGATGAAGGGCCTCTTTCAGGGTATGTTTCTGCTGTCACAATAGACAACGTGGGTAGCAGTGTGCAGATATAAGTCAATGAGTCTCAGCAAGCTAGTTGCAGACCCGTGAGATTCTGGGAGATTTCTGACTGCAAGTCCCAAGTTGAGCTCCCTGTCCTCCTGTAGGGTTGAACTCTGCAGAGTTGTATTGCAGGTTCCAGCTGCCCTTCCCCTGAAGATAGTCCTGGTCCTGATGGGAGGTGAAGATGACTCCAATTTACCCAGCACAGTGGTCTGGTGGTCCAGTGTCGTCTGCATCTTTGTAGTGTGGAATCAGGTGGCTGTACGGGGTGGGGTGGGGCGGTGTCCAGTGGATTGCTGCCAGGGCGCAGGCTGATTCGAAGCGTTCAGCGTGACTCGCCAACTTGCTAAGGCGTCCACAGACCTGCCTGTCTGCAGCGGGCTGATTTCGTGGATTCTGTGTGACCTGAAATTGCTTTCTTTAAAAAATGATCTGTAGAACCGGAAGTATGGTCAAGAGGGAAGGTGGTGGGGCAAGATGGTGGCAAACAAGAGGAAGAGGCCTGGGGACTTGGCGGTTTTGATAAAGAAGCCAAAAAGAAAGAAAAAAGATGCCAAGCCTCCAGCTAAGTCATTGGCTGTGCCAGAGGAAATGGAGGAAGCAGAGAAGGACCGTATCCCAGGTCCTTTTTGCAAGAGGAAGTGGAAAAATAAGGAACGGATTCTCATCTTTTCTTCCAGAGGAATAAATTTCAGAACAAGACATTTAATGCAAGACTTGAAAGCATTGATGCCTCATTCTAAAGCAGATACTAAAATGGATCGTAAAGATAAATTATTTGTGATTAATGAGGTCTGTGAAATGAAAAACAGCAATAAATGCATCTATTTTGAAGCTAAGAAAAAACAAGATGTTTATATGTGGCTTTCAAATTCCCCTCATGGGCTCTCTGCCAAATTCCTTGTTCAAAATATTCATACCCTAGCAGAACTGAAGATGACTGGAAACTGAAAGGTTCTCGGCTGATTTTGTCTTTTGACCCTGCTTTTGATGAATTGCCGCATTATGTTTTGTTAAAAGAACTCTTAGTTCAGATTTTTAGTACTCCATGATATCATCCCAAAAGCCAGCCATTTGTGGACCATGTATTTACTTTCACCATTTTGGATAACAGGATATGGTTTCAGAACTCTCAGGTCATAGGTGAAGATGCTCAACTTGTAGAAATAGGAACTCGTTTTGTCTTAAATCTGATAAAGATTTTTCAGGGAAGCTTTGGAGGACCAACTTTATATGAAAACCCTCACTACCGGTCACCAAACATGCATTGGTGTATCATAAGATCCATCACAGCTGCAAAATACACAGAGAAACAGCAAGTAAAAGTTGTGCAGAAACTGAGAAAGAAAGAGTCGAAGACTGTACTTCCATGCAATCCCACTGATGATGTTTTTGTTACACCAGCTGAGGAAAAACCAATAGAAATACAGTGGGTAAAACCAGAGCCAAAAGTTGATTTGAAAGCAAGGGAAAAAAAAGATTTACAAAAGGCAAAGAAAATTGAACCAGAAGATGAACAGTGGAAATGCAAAATGAATCAATGGATAACTAAGTTTTCCAAATATTGTATATTTATTTTGTATTCAGTGTGTAAATACATCTATTAGCCTGCACTACTTTGTCTAATTAATGTGCCATTTGAAAGAAAAAAATATCTTAGAATCAGTGGTGTTCATCTTTTTCTAAATAAAGCACTGTATCACTAAAACTCATTAAAAAAAATGGTCTGTATTCTCCTGTTTCCTTAGTCTCAATTTCAATTTATATAGCTCTCTCAAATATGTGGATTCCACTTCTTGTACTTGGATGTCTCACAGGAACCCCAAATTTGAAACATTGCAAAGGGGATTAATTATTCTCCCCTCACCTATTTCTGTTTTGTTGAATAGTGTCATTCTCTGCTGAGTTAGATTTCCTCCTTCTGAATGATACCCATATCTAGTCAAATGCAAAATTCCACCCATTCTCTTGCTCTTCTTTGCACTAAAGATTTCCACTACTTGAAATGTTCTTGGAGTCCTTTCCTAGCCACCTCCTCTTTACCCTGCCTTATTCAGTGCACACTTACATTTCCCAGAAGCCTTCAGTAGTGCCTGCAAACTCCCACCCGCACACCACCAATGTGCTCTTATTACTACTCCAATATACTTCTGCTCACAGCCCTCACCACAACAACTGTGAATTCCCTGTTGGTTAGAATTCCTCCAAAGCCGGAAAACCCACTGAAGGTGATAGAAACTGTGTCCATCTGGAAAAGAGATGATGAAAAGTTAAAGAATTTTTCAAGCAGAGCAATGCAGTGATGGTCATGATCAGGTCTGGGGTGCACAGCATTGGTGAGAGAAGTACTGTATTCTGGAGGGACAATCAGCAAAACTTTTCTGTATGGTGCTATGTGCCAGGACTTCATAGTGGAGAAGGAACAGCCATGCTTTCAGCAGACAGAGGAGTGTCCAAGCAGAAGGAACCACTTATATGGAGATCTCAAGGCAGGAAAATATGTGAGGAGTTGGGAGAAGGTAAAAGAACTCATGGCGGCTACTCCCTAGGGAAAGGGTTGAGCAAACTGGGGCAGGATAATTGGGTGGGGGTTGCACTCACTGCAGGTTACATTTAGCCCACTGAGCAGTGGAGGTCCGAGGAGGGTTTTAAGAAAGTAATGGACATAATTCAATCTAACTTTTAATAAATATCATGTTGACCAAGATCTTACTATGAAAAGCAGCAATCAAAGAGAAATATTCAAGCATTTATCTTGCTTTTCCCCTATATTTTAGTGCAACTAAAAAGCCCCAGTTAATGAAAAAAGACATTTAAAGAAGAATTTCAATTAACAAATATAAAGTGGTAGAATTACTTTTACAAACTACTTAATAATTCCCAAATAAGATAACTCTTTCAGATAATAATCACCAATGGAAAAAAACCTCTAAATGAAAGGTTGAGTAAGACATTTTCCATGTAAAGTAACAAGAAAGGCAGTACCTACTCTCACTGAGCAATCATAGTGACAATGATTTGAGGAAGTATGAAGTCCTATGAAAACTACCTATGAAGTATCTTTGCAAAAAAAACCCTGAATTTGAAATTATTTGAATATTGAGAGTTAATTTCCACTGTATGGAGAATATAGGAAGTAAATAGAAAAGTAAAAGCCAACAAACAAATCCAGAAATCTAGGGGATTTTATAGATCATTTGAGCCAGCTTCTTTAACTAGTTAATAGTATGAAAAAATAAAAGAAGCAACAAAGCAATTACTCAACATATAGAAGCTTAAGAAACATAACAACACGAAGTAATTTACAGACCTTGTTTGGTTCTTGACTTAAACAAACTGATGATAAAAAGACATTTCTGAAACAAGCGAGAAATTTTCAATGTGGACTATGTACTACATGATACCATAGAATTATTGTTAATTATGAAGAAGGAATATGGGCATTGATATTTTGTTTAAAAATTCATACTTTTATGTATGCATAATAAACTATACAGATGTAGAATGATGGTGTCTGGGTTTGTTTGCTTATTTGTTTTGAGGTACTGGGGATTGAATCCAGGTCCTTCACATGGAGTTATATTTCCAGTCCTTCCTTAATCTATTTTGGGACAGGGTCTTGGTAAGTCACTAAGTTGCCCAGGCTGGGCTTGAACTTGTGATTCTCTCACTCAAATCCTGGGATTATAGGTATGCATTACCATGTCCTGTTATATGTTTTTGAGGCAGGATCTAGCTATATAATCCAGGCTGGCCTTGAACTCTGTCTCTGCCACCCAGGGGCTGGGATTACCGGTGACATACCATAACTAGCTTGGGATTTACATTAAAATAGTCCAAAAGTTGGGGTAGGGGAGATAGATGCCCAAAACAAACATGTCAAAATCTCAATAATTTTGGAATTTAAAAAGATTACATAGCAAATGTGAGAGGAAGAGTTACAAGGACACCAGACTATAAATAGAAAAACCACTTCTGTAGTCTATATGGGAAATGATATAACTTGGACTGGGGGAGCAGCATGTAGTGGGTCCTCAGTAAAGATTTTGTTGAAAATCAGTAAAGATTTGTTTTATATGCTCACATACCTTTAAAAAAATGTAAGAGGGTAGAATGTGTTCCTTCTAAAGGTCACAATAATTTCAACTCAAAATTTAATAGGAAAAGGGTTCTAGACTCAAGAGGAGATAGAGCCTAGAATCTTCTGGTCACACTTTGCCCAGAGAATTTTCTGTCAGTCTGTGATAGTATCTGGAATCTCAACATTAGAGGTAGTTGGATCTTTTAACAAATGTTGTGGCTGAGAGTCCTTGGTTTATAATGACTACAGTGATTGTTTTCTCACAGTATCACATGTGAGAAAGGTCAAGCATTTAAGGCAATGGCCCTACTTTAACACGATGTCCCTGGCAAGGCATTCTCACTGCGGTACACAAAAGTGAAACTACTCCAGGGTGGGGAAGTGTATTTGAGCTCCCTACACAGACCTTCAACATCATTTACTTAAGACTCCGTTATTTGACTAGAATTAAGATTTAATATATTGGTTTTTTGTCCTTTCTTCACTTCATTCAGTGGAGCCTTGTTTGGCTAAATTCTTATTTAATGGTAACCATGTTGTGAACTAAATCCAAGGGCCCTAGCTAGACTGCAAGCCTAGAAAGTCACTGCCTCTCCTTCCAGCAGGACCCTATATGGCACGGGACCCATTCATCCAAAAGCACATTTGGCCATTTTCCCAGAGGGTGGATTTCAAAGTTTGACTCTGTTGAATTGTTGATTCTGGGAAAGGTCTCCCTCTTTGATATTGCTGGATTTAAAAACTAGTTAGAGACCAAGTGGTAGAATTAGTAAAATGCTATGTGAAAATCCCCAAATGAAATCATAGATACAGATAATAATCTTCATTGGACAGATCTACTAAATGAAAGCTACTAGATAAACTACTAGATACCCAAGAACCAGACTGCAGAAACTTCAAGAGGAGCATGATGGCAGCTTGAGCAACTGCTTGGGGTGCAGGGAGGCCTCAGGAAGTGGGGGACAGAATAGTTACCTGGGTCTTGTGGATCTAATGCTGAAAGATGAATATCTATGTTTAATGGCATTGGCTATAAACACTCTCACCTGACAATGGCACCCCCTAAGAATTCATTCTCATTAAATAAAAGGAGAAAGAACCTAAGTATCCACAATAGGAGATCTGCCCCCAAATGACACTAGATCCATATAACAGGACATATCGCTTTAAATAATGTTCATCATATATTTAAGTTGGGTAAACCAGAAGCACACATGTTAAAATTCTAGTTTTTTCTAAAATGGCACTTTTTATATGGAAAATTCTGAGAGTTACACTAAAAGGGAGTAGGTGTTGCCAGGTATTTTCTTATGTTCATTATGTTCATGTGGCTTTGCTTATTTGATTTTCTCATTTTCTAAAATGTATTCCTTACATACTTTAGGAAAGATACACATTTGCCTACTATGGCAAATCTTTACATTTTAAGAAGAAGTAGTAGATTGGAAGAGACAAGAGAATAGTCATGCTTTGGGAATTCAAGAAAGGAAAAAGTGGGCTGCAACGTCAAGTTTTTTTTTTTAAGCATCAGGACATAGATAAGTTTTCCTAAATTAGTTTCTTACAGCACATTGTTCCATGGAGACTAAGAAACAGATCTGGATGAGAAGAGAAGGACTTTGTCTGTGCTAAAATAATATTGAAAAACCTGAGAAAAGTGTTAAAATGGGTTTATTCATTGCAGAAATTTTTGCAACCTGAATATATTGATGTTTATAATCTGTTTCAAGGGGAGAAATGGCTTCCTGTTATAAAAACCCTCCTCCTCCACTAATAATGACTCACTAGGTCATAGTTTGGGAACCTCAACACAATGGAAGATGTCTGGGGCAGGAAAAAAAAGAGAGTTGAACTCTATTTTGGTGGCATCAAATCATGTAAAGCAGCAACTTCTATTAGCTTCCACTTCATCATCTGTAAAATGAGTGCAATAAAACCCAACTTTATATATTAACAAAAGCAGATAAAACTTCAGTTTGTGTAAGGCTTTTCAACTTTGGAAGCAACTTTTCTGTGTATGCTATCTTACGAGACACTTCAAATGAAAGGTTCCTGAAAGTGCTTTGGAAATCTGAAGTATACAATACAAAGTAAAAACATAAGAGTACCAACTCTGATGCTATGTTAACCTCTCGCTCAGGGTCAGAATATTTTTCTGTAAAGAGCCAGCTAATCAATATTTTTAGGCTTGCAGCCACGGCATGTGCTTCTTACTCCTCAGCTCTGCCACTGTAGCAACCAGCCAGTGGTATACTGTACAGAAAGCAATGAATATGCCTATGCTTTACACAAGCTATGGTTTATAGACAAAAATATGTGGTGTGATAGACTTAGCCCCTGCTTCAACGTTTGCCAACCCCTTTGAGTAAACACCAAGAACTTGTGTTGGACATGGGGTTCATGAGATCTGTATTCTTTTCATGGAGAGAGAAGTTTCTTAATTGAATCCCTTTCATTTACCATGACATATTAGTACATCTGTCCTGTCATTCCTTCCCAGAGAAAATGGGGGGAGGGATCCCTAACTGGTGATTTGGAACAAAGGGACATGTGTGCTAATTTAGATTGAATGAAGCCAAATTAATGCTGTTTCTAACTAAAATTAAGAATGGTTGAAAATTTATGCCAGTGATTTAGAAGAGGATAGATTCCTTTAAATGTGTTTATCTTCAACATCACTACTGATAAGATGTGAAGGGAAACTTGTTTCAATTAAAAGAAATAAGCTCCTAGAGGAAAAAAAATAGTTTTATCAAAGCTCTTCAGTCTATGTCAACAGATCCTAATATTTTTAACTGTTGGACTGAATTAATTAATAATGGCTATTTAACCAAATTAGTCAAAAAAGTTAAATCATTTAAGCCTTTTTAGCTTCAACATGTTAAACATGTTAAATGTTTTAACCTTACAAAAATGGAGGTTTTCACAGCTTTTAAACATATACTTTCAAATTTGAATTCTGACTCTATCATTGCTCTGCCTTAGATTAGACTTGATTTTTTTTGGTAATAAAAGCAAGTTGATGCATAGTATGCTTAGACTATAGTTCACTCTTCCAAAACCCACATTGAGGCTTAATTCCTCAATGCAGCACTGTTCAAAGGTGTGGCCTAATGTAAGGGTTCGGGTCATGAATGAATTGATGCTTTTCTAGAAGTCATGAATTCTTGTCTTCAGAACTGGATTAGTTACTATAAAAATGAGTTGCTATAGAATGAGGCTGTTCTCACCCCTGCTTATTGGTTCTCAGCATACATCTGCTTGCCTTCCACTTTCCACTGGTTAAGATCTAGAACATACCCTGAAAGGCTCATGTGTCCAGAGATTGTTGGTCTTTGGGAAGATGATTGGATCAAAGGGACACTCAACTCATCAGTGGATTAATCCACTGAAAGGTTCAGAGCTAAATATGTTATTAAAGGGTGGGGTCTGGTCAAAGAGGTGGATCACTGGGGCCATGACTAGGAAGGATGTATCTCCCTCTCTGCCTCTTCCCTTTGTTCTCTGCATTTTACCACCATGCTATGAGGAGGAGCTTTTGGTCTGCTATGCCCCTCTGCTACCCAGTTCTTGTCTTGGTGCCAGCCAAACACAGACTGAAACTGTGAGCCAAAATAAACCTCTGCTCCTTTAAGTTGTGGATGGTGGGTATTTTGTCCCAGAGATGGGAAAGCAACTAAGACATCCACCATGAGGCCTTCACCATAAGCCAGGTAGGTGCTGGTGCTATGGCCTTCAACTTTCTAGCCTCCAGAACTATCATCTCCAATTAGCCTCTTTTCTTTATAAATCATTCAGCCTCAGGTATTCTGGTTAAAGCAACAAGACATAAACTAGGACAACACAGTTGGTTAAAATTCCAGATTCTGGTGGAGACAAATTAAATAACCATTTTACATTTATCAGTGCATAGCTTTGACCATATCTGACAAAAAACAGAAACAGAGTTGCAATAATTCTGTTTAATTAATATGAATAAAATCATTCATATAATCTAATTTTAAGGACACTAACATTCTTCTGGCTGTAGTTAGCCGAACAAATGAGCTTGATTGCCCATTCTACAGTGGCCCACCACACATAGGCAGCAGAGCCCTTTCAACGCCTTTACTCACCTCCTTACACTAGGTTCTGTGATGCAGCCTGTAACTGTTTTCCAGAGACTCCATCTTGTCTGACCTCTGCGTCTTCCTTGCCTTTATTTCTACAAATCCTAAGCAGCCTTCAATTTCAACTCAAATTCTCCCCCTAAAAAGCCTTCGTAAATGACCCTGGCTCAAAGTAATTATTCCTTCTGATCAGTTCCTAAAGCATTTATTCTCATCCTGAGTTACTTGCCACTTTACAGATATAACATTTGGTTGTTAATGGCATTGTCTCATCTGTAAGCTCTAGAAGGCAGGAGTGATCCTTTAAAGCTCACTCTCTCACTTGTTGAAAGGACAGCTGGTTGGATGCAAAAACATCTATCTCAACTAGACTTCCAGAGGCTTGATGGGAAGAACTGTGACCAACAATAAATACAGTGAGCCCGCAAGTTACGACTGGACTGACATACAAATAACTTGGGTTAATTAGGTTAATGAAAGATTCATCTGCCTCCTGTTATGCATAGCATGTCTCAGCTGTATTGCTTACAACCAACTTGAGTTACAACCAGCCCTCAGGAACTGATCGATTTTATAAGTCAAGGATCCACTGTATTTACTTGAGTTTTATACTTCTAAATGATAGTTTTCTCTCATAGTTTTAAATTCTAAAAAAGATGCAAATATACAGAATCTCAATAAACAGAAAAACTCCTAATGAAATCTGAGGTTTATAAAACCTATAGATTACAAAAACATTATAGAACATCTAGAACTTCATAAATAATAACTAATCCAACATTCTGTTTACAGAGTACCAGAATTTTTCCAGCTGAAAATCATTAAAGTTTTGTGAGCATAATTATTACAATTTTTAAAAAAGTTCAGATCTACAAATGAAAACCAACTGGAGTAGGTGCTAGTAATTCAGGCAAGAAAAATTGGTATTAAGAAGAAATTATGAGCACTAGGGGGCAAATGGCAGGTGGAAGAGAGCAAAGTGTGACATGGTCAGTGGTTCCCACTTAGCAGTAACCACACTGTTTCTCTAGTTTATTTTTCCCTCCTCTGTGTCACCTGGATGAATTGGGCAGGAAGAAAACTGTATTTATAAATATAAAGTTGTGGTACAAAATTTGTCTTTTCCAAAAGGATTTAATTAGAGCACAACTCCTAGGTTCCTTTTAATTTTAGAAGTGATTGGAAAAACTTTGAGCCTATTTCTTATTCCTTATCAAAATGGATTAAGGAATTGGAAAATAATAAATTTCCTCTCACACTGAAATCACCTGCCACTTACTGATTTTGCTTTTTGCTGAACCTTTCAAAGGACAATACAATATCATGGCCCCTTCTGTGCCTCAGATATTTCCTCCAGCTATAACTCCGTCCCATAGATTCATTCTTTCACAGAACATGCTCCTGGCCCGCACAAATATGTACATAAAAATAAAGGCAGACAATGACAACATGAGCACAAATGTAAGGTCTGTGATTTCATAGATAACATAGGCAATATTGTCATAAATTGACATGCTTTGCTGCTCAGCAGCTATATGGTAAATATATAGAACAGTGGCCCTTGTTTCTAAAATAAAGAAAAAAAATTACCGCATCCTGCAGTGATAGTATTGACTGGGGTGAGAAGTAGATAACTGAGGCCACTGCCTTCTTCTGTCAAGACAGAGATGCTTAACAGTTTCATCCTTCTGACACTGACTGACATGCAGGTGGCCCCAAAGCAACTAGAGGCGGCTTAATTTATAAGCAGTTGGTGAGCTCTACTTTGGTACACACTTCTCCATCTTAATGACCTTTCCTCCAAAGAGCTAAAACGGGAGAAAGTTACAGCCTTGAGAAGGATAATGCAGAGGGTAGGGGAAGGGCAGGGTGATGTAGTAATAATTAATAATTTAATAATTTAAACATGTTCTCTGAAGCCGAGTGCCTGACAGGCAGCTGTGCTCTGTCAGTGTAGAGGCAGGTGCGAGGCGAGGAAGACATTCTGGGAAGTTGACAGAGTCCCTCTGGGAGAATTCTGATCAAAGGAACGATTAAGAGGGTCAAACTTCTAAAAATCACCCAATCCAGACATTTTTGTTGGAGGATATGTTACCAATTAAATATGTATTTGCATAGCTGAGTAGAAATGGCAATTCTCTCTTACCCTTCTAAACTCAGCTTTCTGGCAGGTTTAAATCACAGGACGTCACTAAGTATAAGTTCCACATAAGTGTCATGAATGAGTTTCCCCACATCCTCATACCCTCCAACAGTTGAAACACTCTTAGTGTAGAATACATGCTCTATTCAGATACACATGTACACATTCATACAGTACATTCAGAAATAAGCTGCAAAACTGAAAGGAAAATTCAAATGCACATCCTTTGGTCTAATTCTCTACATTTTGCAGAATAGGACATTGTTGGCTAGAGAAAATAAAAACACACAAACTTGTGCAATATCAAATATATGAATAGAAGAAAAGGGAAAAATTGAAATCAGGTGTCTAACAACCAGATTCATATTTCTTATTACTTTATACTTCATGAAAATTTGAAAATGTCTTTCTTTATACCCAAATGCCTAAATTCCCAAATAAATACTTTCCTTTCATTCTGTTCAGCAAGGTTTGGTCTCCTATCACATCCTGAATTTCTAAAACCAAGGTCAGATGGTGAGGACGCAAACCTCAGCAATTCCATATAGCTCAAAGCATAGGCTTGAATTCCAAGTCCCAGCTCTGCTACTTTAACTGCCCGATGTTGTCCAAATCATTTAAATACCACTTGAAGTACTGGGAAAAATATTAGACTCTGTTATCTTTAGCATCACTATCAAAGCATCACAAGCATTAATCTTCAGTTTTAAAGTATGGGTTTTATATTTTATTATATTTGTACATTTATTTAGTCCCTATTATATGCCCTGCCCTGGAGGCAGTAGGGAAGGCAGATATGTATACAGATATGTTATTTAAAAAATAATCAAGTGCAACTAGATTTTACAGCCCAGTGAGGGCTCAAAGGAAGTAGTGTCCGTAAGGGCCAGGATCTGTAGCATGAAGGATTCCTGGGAAGGGAACAGACAGTATAGATGATGAGTCAGGATGGTCAGGCATGTGAAGGGATGGGACCTAAGGGCATCCTGCCACACTGCCACAGGCAACGTGAGAGACATCCTGCTTGTGAGGATCACAGGACCATAAGAGGTCTCAGGAGAAGATGGGACAAGGATAAAAGCAAGTAAAATAAGAAGGACCAGACAGGACAAGATCTCACTTGTCATACCACAGATTTGACCTCTTCCCTTTTTTAGTGATACGAAGCCATTCATTGGATTCATCAAAGACTAGCAAGATCCAACATAGCTCCTTCTGGAGGCCAGGAAGCAGTGAAGGCAGGGCCACCCAGACAAACAAAATATCTGGCCAGGTATCCTGTTAAGAGCTACTTTTCCAACAAGATAAGTGCCTTGAGGTCTAGGCCTATATCATACTTGGTAATCAACAAATGTCTGGCATAATGTAGGTGCTCATTAAACAGTTTACTAATGATGAGCACAATGTTATATTTTGGGAAACTCTCTAGAAGGAATATATTTCTTAAGTAGTTAACTGGTGTTGAAGTTTTTAGTACCTTCATTTTAAATATAATTTTAGATTGTTAATCATTCCAAGGGAAAGAATCAGAGCCAAAGTGAAAACATAAAAAGGTATTTGTTTTTCTAATGAAGCATGGATGGATGTAACAGGCCTTTAAATGTGATGTAAGGAAAAGAGGCTCCAAATTCATTCCTGCAAGGCAAGAAGCAACTAGTTTTCCTTAGAAAATAAAGTTCTCCAGCTCATTCACTGGGTGAGGCCCTCAGAATCTGAGCAATCCTTGCTCTTGTCCATTTAACCACCCTGAGGGTCACAGAGGTTTCCTGCACTAATCCCCACGCAGGCTGATCACAATAATTGTGGTGTCTCAGCTTCTCAAGAACAGGTGTGGTAGCTTTGAGCCACTAGGTTTTTAAGTCAGAGCCCAGCTAGTACCGGTGATGGGAACATAGTACTGGTACAAATTTCTCTTTCCTAAAGGCTCACTAGGTCCAAGTCACTGTGTTTAACATCGCATAGGCATTACCTCACGTAAGCTTCCAGAACCTCCTAAGTGACGGGAACCATTGTAATCTCCAGTTTACATATGGAACATGAGAAGCTCAGAGAGGTTAAGTAATGTGCCCTCAATCACATGCTAGGAAGTGGCAGAATTAAAATCTGCCCTCAAAACCTTTCTACTTTAACTGATTCTGTATTAGTCTTAGTAAATCATAATGATGCCCTCATTTTGACAGTACTTGACAGCTCACTTTGAACCTCAATTTTTTTCTTCAACCCAAAACTAAACTTTGTGAGATGGGCAAAGCGTGGGTTATGGTCACTCTGTGACATGCTAAGGGACATGTGTTAGACAATATCACATAATCGTTAGCAAAAGAAGGGCTAGTGATATAGTTTGGATGTTGTTTCCCCCAAAATTTCATGTGTTGGGAGACTGTTCCCCAGGCCTGTGGTCTGAGGCTTACAGGGAATTTCTCAGGTAAATTAAGGCCATGCCCTTGGTAGGGATGAAAGTTTTTCTTATAGGCCCCTGATTAGTTCTCAGGAGAGGATCATTATTAAAAAGCTGAACCTTTACCCCGCAGTTCCCCTCACCAGCCTCTCTCGCTGCTTCCTCCCTCCCCATGTGATTCTTCCTCCTGTGTGCATCCTACTGACCCCCAGGAGGCCCTCTGTTAGAGCCCAGCTGATGCTGGGCCCATGCCCCTGAATCTCCACAACCATTAGCTACATGGGTCTCTTTTCCTCATACAGTCTACCTCAGGCATTTCATTACCATGACAAGAGACTAGAGAACACAGCTAGCAAAACAAAAGAAAGAAAGAAGAAAGAAAGAAAGAAGAAAGAAAGAAAGAAAGAAAGAAAGAAAGAAATTGTGTTCAACTTACAATTTTGTTATTTCCTGACTATAGGACCCTAAAAATTACTCAGCATCGTCTAAGCCTCAGTTTCTTCATTTATAAAATGTAAATATTATAGTACCTACCTCACAATTGTTTAAATGTGATAGTGCATGCATAAATCTAAGACACCAACTACACACTACTGACTATGTGTTAGATTTTAGCAGGACTGCCCCTCAACAATCAGCTGATAGCAAATGTGGAGTCAAACAAATTATTTCACTTCAATCCAGTCCCATCCAATTAAATTCATTTCAGCTACTGATTCTGAAGTATCCACTAGATGACAGTGTTCTATAGACATGTATCTTGACTCATGGGCTGTGTGTTTTTCATGATATTACAGTTTACCTATCACTAAAACCACAAATCTTGTGGGAAGAGTCTTATAACATTCATACCTTAGGTGTCTCTGGATGGTATTTATTGTTTTCCATTTTGCTGTTTCTCTCCACTGCTGTCCTCTTCCTGAACAATACCGGCCTTCCTGTTCTTTCCCCTCTTTTTATCTGTGGATCCTCTATGCCTTAGGTCATTGGAGACCCCCCTGGGTATTGTATAGCCCTGCTCAAAACCTCTAAAACAAGCAACCAGTGACCCTTGCAATTCTCATTTCGAGGAGTGCAGCCTTCTGAAATATCCAAGATGGTAAAAGCTGTGAGATAGCCATCTGCAAGGGAAAAGGAGTGATTGGCAACTAACAAAAAAGTTAGAGCATAGCTGGAGAGTCTCTGACCTGGCAGAAAGGGGTGAGAAACAATTTTAAAAACCTTGCAGAGGTCTACAGTGGAACTCTTTAGTGGCCCCTTTCTAGCTAAAAGGCTTCCACTTGAGTGCTCTGGTTCCTGCAAGTTTGTTTAAGATGCATAATTGATAAAGGGTACATAACACTATCCTTGAGTAACTTTCCACTCCTTACCTGCTCAGAAGGATTAGCTGGACTGACTGAATGTCACAAGAAGATCATTCTTGAGATCTGGCATTATCATATTTGATGGTCTGGGAAGAGCCACCAGCTAGTAATCTCCATCCTCTTTACTCCTTGATTGTCCTTGTCAGATAATTGTATAAATACATATGCTCTGGCAGGTAAGGTTTTTTATTCCCTGTACACAGTACCAAGCAGAGTCTAAAAGGATGAGAGTAGCTCAGATTGACCACATTTTCATGCACCACTATTGGGTGGGGAAGCAGGAGGTACTATGTTTATTGTATAAAGAGAGGTTGTGGGATTACAAAAACAAGGCATAAATTCTGCACTCTCCTAAGCACTTCTGTTGGAGTTGACATAAGCAAGAAAACTATCTCCTTAGATCCATGAGGTTGCCCCACATTATTTGTCATTCCAATGCCCTTGCTGACATAATAGTCAATTTTCAGGTGATTTATGATCCCCCTGGTAGGACTGATGAGGAACAGCTGCACATAGGGGTTACTGGGGGGAGGTATTGTTAATGGTCCAACCTGCCCTGAATATACTTCTCTTCCTATGATTTTCTTCAGCATGACAATAACAGTCCCTTTAAAACAATCCATCAAACAGAGCTACAAGACAACCATAACTTCATGCCCTAAAAAACTGTATGCCCTGGTTCAGCCAGCAGGTGTTACTACTATCCGATGATAGTTCTCCATTTGATCATGGTATTTCAACCAAAAAAGCAGCCTGGTCCTCACTTCCTTCGTAAACTTGTAAAAGTTAAGTGGTAATGATGAAAATGTAGTTATCTATGACTCATGATCACTTGCTATGTGTATGTTCATTTAAGGAACCTAACATGTTTGTATTACACATCTGTGCCATCTGTATTATGCCTCACAATAACCTTAAGTGGTACATTCTATTAGTATCCCCATTTTGCCTAAATTTCTATCTATAAGAAAAATCAAAATTATTATATTAATTAGTAGAAATACCAATCAAACAGCAATAATTGTCTTTTACTGTTTACTATGTGTAGGCATTGTGAGAAGGCTCTTGCTTTGCTTATATCTTTTTACAAAATGTTTATTAGTACATGTTTGTAATACATAATAAATATATTCATTATGGGGAATTGGTATATATGCATATCACATGTTGATTCTTTTTACTTTCCTTCCCTCCCTTGTTCCCCTGTCCTCAGATCCCCTTCCATCTCCATAAAATCTACCCCCCTGTTTTTTCTCATTTAGCTTTCATCTTGCTTTTTAAATTATTTATACTTTGGGCCCCTCATATAAGACAAACAACTCAATATTAATATTCTGTGTCTGATTTATCTCAGCGGAGAGTCAAGGTGCATCCATTTTCCCACAAATGACTCAAATTTGTCCCTCTTCATGGCTAAATAGTACTCCATGGTGTATAAATACTACATGTTGATGGTCACATAGGACACTTCCAAGATTTAACTATTGTGGGTCATGCTGCTATAAACTTAGGTATGCAGGTATCACTGTAATATGATGGTTTAACTCTTTTGGGAAGATACCTAGAAGAGGAATAGCTGAGTCGAATAGAATATCTAGTTTTAGTTTTTTGAAGAATCTTCATACTGATTTTCATAGAGGTTGTACTAGTTTACATTCCCACCAATAATGTAGAAAGGTTTCCCAAAGCATCACCAGCATTTGTTGTTTATTAAATTCTGACAATCGTGGGACAAAAGTACCATCTTCACCATCATTTTTCAGGCAATAAATTAAGAGTTGGGAAACTTACTAGTAAGTTCTGGCATGTGGAGACCCTGTCTACCCAGACCACACACTTGCCAGTATAGAAGTATCTTGAGAAAAATTTCCTTACCAAAGTGCAACAGCAGAAATCACACCAAAGAAGACTCCACACCCAGCACAGGTTCTAGTTGCTATGGCTTACAAACTACTTGACTACTTATTTTATTAGGTTCTTAAAATCTTACAATAAGTGGGTATGCCCCACCAGTTTTCATAGCTGCATACACCTGATTTTAAACCAGTTTCACCTTTGCCAAATGTAAAACTAGGATGAGCTTCAATCTTGAAAGGACATGCAGTGGAAGCTGATATCATCCCTTTAAAGGAACTGGATCAGCCAAGCAGAATGGAAGTGCCTTTCCCCATTTCCTTATTTATGTAAGAAGGTTTTCCCAGGCTGATATGAATTGCTTTTCTTTCTTCATAACTGCCACTTATTGGCTACTTATTCCAACCCCTGTTTTTAGAAACACTATATACATCATCGTATTTGATCCTTAAGACAGCCCTAGGAGACTGTTTCCCTTATTGCTCCCATGTTCACCAGTTTTTCAAGCTTCTCATCTGATCTAAGATTTTTCAAAGGTTATAGAGGAAACTCTAAAAAATATTGCTTGTGTGAGCTCTAGTGCCCTCAGTCTCCCAGATGGGCTGTGGCTGTTGAAAGAGCATAGGCTGATGGGGAGAACAGTTAGATAAAAACCAACATTTAAAGTCAACAATTTTTGGCTGGTACTCAAACCAACAATTGTTTGCACTAGATTAAATCACTTGGAAAACAGATGAGAAGTAGAGTTCTCATACTATTTGGGGGCATGTCCTCGGTCTCAACCCTGCTGGATACAGCCTGAGCCATTTTTTTCAAAATCCTAAGGGGGAACATTGTGCTCACAAGCTTGAAGTTAAACCTTACTTATTCAGTACAAGCTCTGCCCATCCTCATTTATCCTCTTATATTCAGTTTCCTCATATGTGAAGTGGGAATATTATTATGATCATTGTAACACACACTCTGAGTACTTGTTATGTCCTCTCCTTGTACTGAGTACTTGTTATGTCCGTCCTAAGTGTTTTATACTTTTTAAATGTCACATTTAGGCCTTTTAAAAACATCGCAACAATCCTGTGGAGAAATAATTGCTATGGCCCCTGTTTTGTAAATGCAGGCAGAGAGGAATGGTGAAGAGGTCACCAGTGAGCTAGGATTACTCACAGCCAAGGAGAGGGAGCCCTGGGAATCCAAGACAAGCATACCCTACTGTCCATCATCCCTAAGTGCATATCAGAAGTACCAGGTGGAGAGAGGTCAAGAAACTGGTCATGGACCTGAACCAAGGTCAAGACTGCATATGTAATAATGGCAATAAAGTTGAATCACAGAGATAAACATGAATTCAATTAAAAAAGCAGACAGGGGAGTATTTAAAGCTGCAGCATATCTAATGCACAGAAACAGACCCAGATGAGTGCTTTTCTTATTGCATCTTATCAGTCAACTCTGGTTAAAATATATATTCATGTATCTTTAAATCTGGAATGTTTCATACTGAACTAGAAAATGTGGCCTGCATGCAATGGCCTCCTGCTCAGAACAGGATCATCTTCCCCTTAAGGAAGAAATATGATTTTTGACATTAAGCTTCACTACTAAAAACTGGGGTCTTAACCTAATTCCACTAGGATGTAACTTGTAACTGAGATAGAAATAGTAACATATCATGTGTGAATCATGAGTATTTATGTGTATTTTTGTAAAGACCACCCCCTCACTCTTCTCATCTACAGCCCAGGGAGATTTCCAAGCAGAATACTTTCTACTGCTGTGAATTCTAATCATATAATTTTAGTTACTTTCTTGTTGCAGGGGTGAAATACCTAACACTCATAATGTAAAGGTGGAAAGGTTTATTTTGGCTCACAGTTTGTAGAGGTTTCAATTCATAGTCAATTGGCTTCAAGGCTGAGCATCATGGCAGAGGAGAAATAGTTCATGGCATGGCAGGCAAGAAACAATGACCCTTCCTTCTTCTTTCCATTTTTTATTCCATCCAGGTTACAACCCTAATGGTTGGTACCAACCACACCTGGGGTGTGTCTTCCCTCTTCAGTAAGTCCATCATCCACACCCAGTAATATGCTAAACCAATTGGTGGAGTGATCCAGTATCACACACCATAATCCACTCACTCCCAACAGCTCCACCTATGAGCTAATGGGGGGGCGGGGGGAGGACATCTAGATATAAGCCATAACACATATCAGCACTAACACTGGCTCTCACAGATTATTTCCTCTGTGCCAGGAACTGTCTGGATCTCTTTACATCTTGGCCACTTCTAGCTATAATTGTAAGGTAGTTATTGTGAAGATTGGCCCACATTTTACAGATCATAAAATTCAGGCAGAGAGTTGATAGACAGCTAGACTAGAATTTGACCCAGGGGCTGAAAGACTCTAAGACTTTTAAGGACTTCACAGGCCCCCATCTGTGTTTTTATCACCCTTTTGATTATATATATATATTGGGGGAATTTGTGTTCTATTTATTTATTTGATAGTACATGTCTGCAGTACATAATGTTTATATTCCTTGATTATATTATCAAAAATTAAAAGGTATTATTATTAATAATGATATGTTTTAACAATAATAACAATGGTTAACCTATTTCATATTCTTATTATATGCCTCCCAGTGTGCCACATAGTTCCTCAACTAATACTTTAGTCAGCAGCTCCATTTTCCAGATGAGGAATCTATGGTCTTCAGAGGTTAAACAGCTAGAAGTGGTAGAGCTGGCACTTTACCCCAGATCTTCTTAAAGTAAAAATTAATACAGACTGGAAACAACTTCTAGTAATCCAAGGAAGGGCAGCATTCCTGCCTGCCTTTTTAAATAGAAATCGATTACAGTTGTACATCTGATGGCAGATAATGATAAAACCCACATTTTTTTGCCCTTTCTCTAGGTTAAAGCAATTTAGCCAGTTTTATGGCTCTAAAGAATATCGGTTAGCTGAGTGGTACTTGGTAGCATATTAGTGAGTAGGGCACTTTGTATTGTAAATTATGTGCAGAAACTGTTTTAGAAGTTGGGAGCACTGTTTAAAAGTCCAAATAGTCTATGCCCAATGGAGTGTCCATGGGCCTCACTCAACCCTCTTCTTTAAGCCCTCTCCAGAGCCATCCACTTCCACAGGTGGGTGTGAACCAACTCTTCCTCTCTTAAATGCACATGACCACCACTGCTGACTGGATGAGAGATGACATTTGACCAAAGGTGGGCCAGTCAGGGCTGTCTGGGAAAACAAAAATGGGAAATTTCAAAGAATGTCATGTAATTATATTTATCTGTTTGTAAAAGGTGGAAAAATCCAGTCCACAGAGAAGCAGAAAAAAGATGCACAAAATAAAGTGAAAATAAGAGAACGTATAGCCCCAGAAGATAACAAAAGATGGCTGTCCACTTTCTGGTGCCAATTCCTTATTCTTCCAAAGGCGGATTCCTGGCTTTGAAAGACATTTTCAGTACTGTTAGCCATCTTCCTGACACTATAATAAATATTCAAGATAAACAACACATAAAGACAAGGTATGTTCTAGCTCACATTTTTCAAGGTTTCCATTGCTCTGGTTCTGTGGTGGTACATCATAGTGAGAGTGCATAGTACAAGAAATCTCTCTTGGCCAGGAAACAAAAGGGAGAAAGAGGAATATTCTGAGTTCCCATAGTTCCCTTCAAAGGCTCACTGTCAATGACTTGAAGTTTCCACCTCCTAAAGATTCTACCACCTCCTGTAACTCTTTTTTTTTTGTCTGGTATAGGGGATCAAACTCAGGATCTTGCACTTGCAAGGTAGGTGGTGGTACCACTGAGCTAAATCCCCGCCCCATCCACCACCTCCTAATAGCACCAACCTGCAGAGGTCTAAAAGCTTGCTACATAGAACTGTAGGAGACATGAAACATCTACACTATATGAAGTATATTAAAATAAACCCCCTCAACTTTCCTTTCAAAGACGATCCAGTTTAAGTTGGCCTGTATTACTTTAAATTAAAGAGCCTTGAATAGGATATACAATGATCTTTAAAAAAAAAGAAAGTCTTGGATAACTAGCTCCAGTTACAAACAGAATTTCCCAAAATTTGCTCAAGGGAAAACAATTTCATTACTTTATCTCATATGGAAGATTTTAAAACAATCTTCTGGAAATTAGAATGCCTTATCCTTTAATGTGAAAAAGTGAACCAAGTTTCTGGTCTTGGGATCTTTAGAACTAGATCTAGAGACAAGGATTTGAGCACAAATTGATTTGCTTGGGAGGTGATGCTGGGAAGCACCAGTGGCAGAGGGAGGAAGTGGACGGGAACAGAAGGAACCCAATAAAGGATGTGCTACTGAACCACTTAATATCAGTTGTGGACTTATTCCTCTGGGGAACTCCGGGAGCCTGTGTAGACCACATGTCTCAAAGACATACCACACATGGGATACAGAAGTTGGGGCACATTTATAAACCTGTTTCCATCCTGGCTACTAAGAGGGAAGGTGTATTTCCATCTTGCTGCTTGGTGGCCAGTCCTAGTCTAGAGCCAGAGAAATTAGTCAGTGGAAGGAATGCCTGTCCAGAGTGTTGGAATTCCTGGAGATAAACCATGAAGTGGTAAAGCAGGAATATATGAGTGGGAGGACAATAACATCTGCTGTTGGTTCTTATAGAAACACAATATACAAGGGGAAAACTTTAAAGTGTGTATTCAACAAGAAATTAATTTTAGTGTACTCACTGGAGATAAATGAGTTAAGGTGATTGAAATTTGTTGCTATTTTTAGGATACTGTCCCTTGGACATTCTTTATTCTCAAAGTTCCTTCTCTGTTAAAATTGCAAGAAATGTGGGCTGTGGGATCTTGTGGCTCATCTAAATGGGCTTTGATCCACATATTGGTGACTTCCAGGTAGAGCTGGAGAAATAATTGCTTGTGTTTGTCTGTATTCACCTCCTCCTCCAGGCTTCCTAGTTCCTTTCCTCCTAGGAAAGGGAAGAGCTAGGGGGCTGCCCCACAGAGTACAGAAGTCATTCACAGGGGTTATAGACAAGGCTGCTGTCTCAGTGTGAATTAGTCAAAAGCTGCTGGCTCCAGGGTACGTAGTCTGAGGACTGACAGTTTCACGAGTCATCTTGTAGGAATTAGAACAAGACACGCTTCTGCCAAGCAGACCCAGCTCCACAAAGGGCACTTGGATCAGGAAGAAGGAACCATAATTTGCGAGAATAGGAGAAATGGTGGAGTAAAGACCAGCAGAAAAATGCAATCTCTCTGAGACCTAGAATTGAGAAACCTGGGAAACAGCAATTGGGTAAGGAAAAAAAAAAAAGTAAATCTCTGGGAATTGGGTGGAAGTTGACAGGAAAACTAAAAACTACAGTGGACCCTCTAGTTATGATCAGCCTGACATACAAACAACTTGGGTTAATTAGGCTAACGGACCTAACTCTAGCTCTTGTTATCTATAGTATGCACCCAGGTAAACATCCAGATCTCATTTGTATTGACTTAAAACCAACTTGAGTTACAACCAATCCTTGGGAACCAATCGAGTTTGTAAGTCAAGGGTCCACTGCACAGAGAAGCTAGAGAAACTAACACAGCACAGAAAAGAATGAAGCAGTCTGGAAAGCTAAACCGAGCTCCCTAACACAAAATGAGCCCAGAGACAGCTGGCAGCTCCAAGGAGAAACAATTAACCAGGCCAGCAGTGCTAGCCCCCCACCAAAATAACAAGGGTTATTGTAAACGGCACAAAAACATTACACGGTTTTACTCTGAAAGTAATTCTCTCCACATGGCAGGATAGAGTTGGAGAGGAAATCTAGTGCAGCACTTGCCATATTGGAGGGTGTTTAATCAGGAGTCATTTTGGGAAGAGGTTAACTTTTTAAGACTGAGCTACAGAACAACTACAGAGAAACTACACTTCAGGGTTTCTGGAGTCATCCTACTATAGTGACTGGGTGGGAGATGGCTACAAAAGACAGTCACAGAGACACAGACACCCCCACCCCCACCCCCCGCCAGGTTCAAGCTCTGGCCTCGAAGTACACGGGGGTTCTGCCCTCTGTTGTGAGAAGCCAAGCCAGTTGTGTACAGTTTTCAGAGGGGGCTAGGTCTGAAAGTGCTGGCATTAGTCCAGCAGGCTTCTTGAATCCCCCGTCTCACTGCTTACATCCATCACAGAGTTTTGTGGTCTTTGTTTTCCCCATCTACCAACATGATCAGGGACACACCTTGGCTTGGATGGTTGCCACAGATTGGTGTGTATGCACAGAGGCCTCCAGAGCAGGGAGAGCAACACAGAAACCCTCAGGCCATAAGCTCAGTGAGAAAGCAGCAACTTAGGGCATACAGAGAGAGACGTACTATAGAAACTCAGAGTAGCTGGAGTGAATACAGCCTGAGGGCAGACACGAAGACCAATAACACCCATCAGGAAAGGCAGGGCAAGATTCAGCATTCACACACAAAAATTTGAGTGTGGAAATAAAAGAAGAGAAAACAAGGCATCAGAACACCTCCAAAGCTTTGCAATTCCTCCAAAGTTGATCCATGGGGCATCAATGGGGAGGAAATCAAAGCCAAACAACTGAACTGTATATATGAAGCAATGAAAGAGGAAATGAAAAACAGGTCAATAAGTTGCTCAGTGAGTTAAAAGATGACGTAACTAAACAGATAATGGACTTTTAAAAAATGATATGTGAGCTTGGAGAAAATACTAATAAAAAACTAGTAAAGCTAAACAAAATGATAGAAAATATGAATGGCCAGTTTAGCAAAGTCCATGAGAACCTATCAAACAGAAATCTAGAGGAGGTCTTTTCATGACAAAGATCACCTTAAGAAATTTATGAACACCAACATAGCAATCCAAAAAATTCTAAAGGATATCCTGAAAAGAGACAATGAAGCTAACAATGCCAAAAAGTCTAGTGGAATGAATACACTAGGTCGGGGAGCATTTATCAGAAGGGGTGAGAAAGTAATCAGCAATAGGAAAGTAATGTAATGACAGGAATAAGTCCATATGCTTCAGTAATAACTCTCAAAATGAATGGTCTCAATTTCCCATTCAAAAGGTACAGATGAACAGATTGGCTCAAAAAACAAAACCCATTGGTATGCTTACACAAGAAATACACTTAATCCAAACAGAAATTTACAGAATATAAATCAAACAATGGAAAATACTATTCCATGCAACAAAACCTCATAACAAGAAGGAGTAGGTATCTATCTTCAGAAAACGGAGTTTCAAGCTAAAACTGATCAGAAGAGACAAAGAAAGTCAATTCAACAGGAAAAGATTACAAATATAAATATATGTGGCCCTGAACTGAGGCATACTCAACTTATAAAACAAACATTACTGGACATAAAAGATCAGAGAAATATTCATACAGTTATAGTAGGGGACCTCAGTACACCACTTTCATAAATAGATGAGGTTGATAAAAAATCAATAAAGAGAATTGAACCACACCATTGAACAAATGAACTTAATAAATATCTGCAGAGTGTTCCTCCCATCAATAACAATACACATGCTTCTCAGCAGCACATGGAGCTTTTCTAAAATAGACCACATAGTAGCCCACAAAGCATGTTTAAGTAAATACAAAAGAATCAAAATTATCTCATGCATATTTATAATTTCACAGTGTAATGAAACTAGAACTCAAAAACAAAAGAAACTGCAGAAATGATACAAACGCATGGAGATTAAGTAATACTCTCTTAAATAATCAGTTGGTAACTAAGGAAATCAAGGAAAAAATTAGACAATCAAATAATAATGCCAGTATAACATAGCAGAACCTATGGAAGACAATGAAAGAGCAATGGTAAGAGGGAAATTTATACCTCTAAACGGCCACATCAGAAAAACAGAGTGAACCCAAATAAATAATTTAATGATATAATTCAAAATCCCCCCCAAAAAGAACAACCCAGATCTAAGCCTAGTACAAAGAAGAAAATTATAAAGATCAGAACAGATATTAATAAAATTGAGACCAAAAGAATCAATGAATTGAAGGTTGTTTCATTCAAAATAAAATAGACAAATATTCAGTAAATCTAACACAAAAAAGAGAAAAAAAGACCCATGTAAAAGCCAATTATGACAATACAATTAGAAACCAAACAGGCAAAAATCACAATGAGCCCTACTGGAATCCAGAAGATTATTAGTAACTACAATAACTTGTACTCCAATAAATCATAGAATTCAGAAGAAATTCATAGATGCCTACATACATATTAATTACCAAAACTAAACCAAGAAGATATAAAAACCCTGAGTAATCTATTAACAGGCAATGAAATTGAGGCAGTAATAAAAAATTTACCATGAAATACCTAGGACTTAATGGATTAACTACTGAATTCTGCAAGATTTTGAGATATTATTGAATGCCAATACTTTTCAAACTCTTTAAGAAAATTGAAATGGAAGGAGTACTGCCAAAGTCATTCTTGGAAGCTATCATTACCTCGATTCCAAAACTAAACAAGGAATCAACTGAAAAAGAAAAACAGAAAACAGGCTATTATTTTTAATGAATATAGAGGCAAAAATTCTCAAGAAGATACCAGCAAACAGAATACAATAAAAGATTGAAAAGATCATACATCATGACTAAGCAGACTTCATACCAGCGATGAAATGATGGGTCAACACATGCAAATCAATAAATGTTAACACATCACATAAACAAAAGCAAGGACAAAAATCACACTATCATCTCAATAGAGACAGAAAAGTAAGTCTTAGACAAAATCAATCCTAAAGATAATAGGTATAGAAGAACCTTATCTCAATCTGATAAAAGCCATTTATGACCAACCTACTGCCAACATCATATTAAATGGGCAAAAATGAAAGCTTTTCCTCTAAAATTAGGAACAAGACAAGGATGTCCACCATTGTCACTCCTGTTCAATATAGTACCTGAAAAATTATCCAGAGCAAGCAGGCAAGAGATAGAAATAAAACCAAACACATTGAAAAGGAAGAAGTCAAACTATCCTTGTTTGCAAACAACATGATCCTTTACATAGAGGATCCAAAAAGTGCCACCAAAAGTCTCCCAGAACTAATAAACAAATTCATCAAGGTAGCAGAATACAAAATCAACACACAAAAATCAATAGCATTCTTGTACACCAATAATGAACTCACCCAGAAATTTGAGAAACAATACCATTCACAGTAGCTTCAAGAAAAATTAAATACTTAGGAATTAATTTAATAAAGTGAAGACCTCTAAAAAAAGAATTATAATACTTTCAAAAAGGAGCTCAAGGAGAACAACAGAAAATTAAAAGATAACCCTTGTTTCTGGATAGTAGAACCAATATTATTGAAATGGCCATATTTCCAAAACTGATATATAGATTTAATCCAATACCAATCAAAATTCTAATATCCTTTCCCACAGAACTAGAAAAAAAGTCCTAAAACTCATATTGACTAACAAGAGACCCAGAATAGCAAAAGCAATCATGGGCAACAAGAGCAAAACAGGAGGCATCGCAATCCTGTATTTCAAGATATATTACAAAGCTGCAATGGTAAAAACAGCATTGTACTGGCACAAAAAAACAGGTATGTGGGTCAATGGAACAGAATACAGCATGCAGAAACAACCTAAGGCATATTCAGCCATCTGATCTTTGACAAGGGTGAGAAAAGATAGCCTCTTTGGCAAATGATCCTAGGAAAACTGGTTATCCACATGCAGAAGATTGACTCTAGACCCATATCTCTCACCATGTACTAAGCTAAAATCAAAATAGATCAAAGATCTAAATAGTAAAATAGAAACAATCTGCTGGAAGATAAAATAGATAAAACTCTTGAAGACTTAGGCATAGGCAAGTTCTGAACGGAACTCTTAACTGCACAAGAAATAACATCAAGAACCATCAAATGGTAGTATATCAAATTAAGAAGTTTTTGCACAGTAAAGGAAACAACCAACAGAGTGAAGAGACAACCTACAGAATGTGCAAAAATTTTTGTCAGTACTCCTTGGACAGAGGGGTAATAGGTGTAATATATAAAGAACTAAAAAACATTAAACCTCCCAAAATAAAAGATCTAATCATATAATTTACAACAAATGTGTAAATACTACTCAGAAGTACAAATGACCAATAAATGCATGAAAAAATGTTCATCATCTCTGGCCATTTAAGAAATGCCAATTAAAACAACACTGAAATTCCATTTGACTGCAGAAAGAATGGCTATCATCAAGAAATCAAATAATAAATGCTGGCAAAGCTGCAGGGAAAAGGGAACCATTCTACATTGTTGGTGGAAATGAAAACTAGTACAACCACTTTGGAAAGCAGTATAGAGATATCTCAAAAAATCAAAACTAGAAATTACACCCAACTATTCCCTTTCTAAGTATCTTCCTGAAAGAGTTAAAGACATCACACTACAGTAATACACTCATACTCATATTAATAGCAGCACAATTCATAATAGCAAAATCTTAGAAGTAGCCTATAAGCCCATGAACAGATAGATAAAGAAAATGTGGTGTTATGTACTGCGCCATAAAGGATGAATTTGAGTCATTTCTAAGAAAATGGATGCACCTTGAGACCATGATGTTGAGTGAAATAAATCAGATACAGAAGCTTAACGGTCACATGGTTTCTCTTATATGAGAAACCCACAGTTTAAATGAATTTAAAAACAAAATAAAGGATAGATAACAGAAAACACTGAATTAGATCTTTTTCAAATGAGAAGGGGACCAAGACATGGAGGAGGGGGAGGGAATGGAGGGTAAGTGTATGTAAAAATAGTTAAGATGTGTTATGAGCATTACCAGCTCCCCAGAATGAATGCAATCATTATGTACTACAGAATGTACTAATAAAAATAAAAATTTTTAAAAAGTGAATAGCCTACATCATCTTAAACAGCATCATTATCCAGAGATGATGCGATTGCCAAATGTGTTAGGTCAATTTGACTTGAGTAACAACCATAGCAGATTAGTAAAACTCTGGGTGTGTCTGTGGGTGACTGACATGTGGGCCACAACCGAGGAGGGAAGACCCACCCCAAATGTAGGTGGCACCACACAATAGACCTGTAACCTGGACAGAATAAAAAGGAAAGGAAGGAAGTCTACCCCTTTTACTTTTGTGAGAGCTACAGTCTTCAGCATTGCCTTTGGACATTTGCCCCAGTTCCTTCAGGCTTCCAGTGCAGACTTTAGCCTTCCAACTGGCTTTCTGATAAGGACTCGCACTGGGTTCTGCAGCGAGCTTCTAGGCCTTTGACCTTCTTCAACTGGGATTTTCCAGACCTCTAGGCCACAAACAGCCATTTTGTATTCTTCCACCTTTGATCAGGCAGATAGCCCCTGGGACTCTTCCGCTTCTGATCATGTAACCCTACCCAGTAAATCCTTTGCATAATCATACATACATTTTATATTAAATTTGTTTCTCTAGTGAATTCTCACTAATACAGATGGAGGAGAAACTTTCCAGGCAGAGCAGTTGGCTTGTACTGAGGTTCTGTGGTGGTCATGAGCATGCTGAAGAGCAGAACTAAGGGAGGCCCACTGTAGCCTAGGCACAGAGAACTTGAAAGAGCTTAATGGGAGTGAAGGCTGAATAAATAACCAGGGATGAAAGGAGTTAACAATGATTGGATCTTAACCTATCTAAGTCTCATGTTCTTCTTCTGTGAAATGGAAATGATACTTATAATCAAGGATTAAATAAGATTGGCACATATATCAATGTTCCATAATAAATTTACACTGTATTGTGCCCATTCTTATCCCTTACAGCATTTATCCACTCCTCATCCCCTTTACTGTCCTAATAGCTATCACTTACTAGATACTATATGATGCAGGTCTTCATCCAAGTACTATATGTATTAACTCACTTATCTCACAATAAACTTGTAATATAGGTAGTATTATTAAGCCCATATTACAGGTAGGGGAATTGAAGCATGTTAAATGATTTACTCAGGCTCATAGTGTCAGAAAATAGCTGAAACAAGATTTGCACCAGGCAGCCAAGCAACCATGCTTTGTTACTCCCCTTATAAACAAACAAAACGCAGAATTCATAGGTTTAAAAAGTCAGGCAACCCAAAAGATCTTTTTTATGTTACATAGCAGCACCATGACATAGGTCAGGGCATGGATGTGCCATGTCATTAACTTTGTTGTGAACACTCTTTTCTCTGTACAAACCCCAGAAGTTATGACCCTGCTTTGGATCCTTTTCCATCCATCCCAACAATATCCTCAATCTTGAAGGAAACCTGAGCTGAGAGGAAAAAAATGAAACCATCTCTTTGGGATGGCAGCATCAATTTTTAACCATAAATGTCACAGAGCGTTAGAGCGGCAAAGCCTTGGCAAATGTTGGTTGAATGGGGTGCTGTGACACCAAAAGGGGGGTTTTAGAGCATGGACCAATCTTTTCTGTTTCATTTTGTTTGTTTTGTTTCTCTGGAAGAAGACACCAGTACATTGGTATTTGAACCCAGATGAAACAGAATTGTCATCATAATTCTGGATTATAGTCAAAGTCCAGCCAGAAGGCAAGAACCTCTCTAGTTAATTGAATAGGAAAATTTTATTACAGAGAACTGTAAAGGAGTGAAAGACAGTTAACTACTGAAAAGGGTAAAAGAAGAATAAAGGACCCAGAAGCAGCAGGAACAAAAAAGCAGTCAGTCCCGCTAGGGTGAGGAAGGATTGACAGGAAGGAGCAGTGGACCAAAGGCCCCTTCCCTGAAGGTAAAGTTCAGACCTGTCTGAAGAGGAAGTGGCTCTGGCAAAACTGAACATGTGGTTGCCATGGAAGAAGCAGATGACCAGGGGCACAACCTACAGTGGCCTCTGTGTGGCTGGCAGTTGTCAGATTCAGGAGGGCAGAAGCTGCTCAGAGAGGCTATAGTGATTGAGTGTAGCTGGAGGACTTGTTGGGGCTGATCTTTCCAGGCTACTCAGCTCCTGCAGCAATAATGGAAGATCACAATCATGAAAGGAGCATTTCCTACCTCTCTAACTTTGCAAGATTATTCCAGTGTCCTCTTTTGACAAAGTCCAACATGCTACCATCTGGCAAAGGAAAATATTTACAGGGTCCAGCAGTGATATCACAAAGGAGTGCAAAGAATGGGGGATTTAGAGCTGAGAAACAATAAACCAAAAAGCAGCACCTGGGAATATATGAAGCTGCTAGGCCATGAACAATATTTCTGGCAGTGGCACTCCATTACATTTAATCCTTTTGAAGATATCCCTTTCTATTTCCATCTCTTTAGAAGTAATTGAGTAGACTAACAGTTTTGTAGAGTGTGTGCTTGTTTCTTTATCTGGGACCATTGCATTTAAATCTTACAAAGGGTGTATGCGAGTTTGCATCCAATTGACACTTTAGGAAGAAGATCCCCTATGAATTCCATGAACTAAAATCTTCGTTTCATTCCATATGATATTTCTAATGCTTATTAAGAGCTCTGCAAACAGGAGACACTCATAAATACGTATTGAACAATGAATGAGTTAAGTCCTGATTGGTTTATCATGTGGAATACCCTTTGCTATACCACTGAAGTAGCTCAGGAGGCTACACCTATGTCAGTGTGAAAACCTATGGATAAAATGTTGGTTTATGGTGTACAGTAGGGAACTTGCAGCTTCATGGGTCGGGGCCTCCTGAATTAACAGTCACTTAATGTCCCTTGATTCCATTGCAGATATCTCCAGCCTCATCTAGCAAAGTGCTTTCTGAACATGGGTCATGGATACTACTTCCTTAGCCCTCTGGCTGACCTGAATTGGAACATAGCTCTCCAAGAAAAACCTCCCATGATCACATTGTCTGAACTGTTTTCTTCAGCCTACTCCTGAAATTATTTTTTATCATGATGATTTCCAAACTTTACTACTCACTAAAATTCCAATTAATCGAGACAGTGTAGCACTAGCATGAGGCTGTATGTATAGATACTTGAAACACGGTCAAGAGTTCAGAAAGAAAACCTGGTATACTAACAATCAAGTGATTTTAGACAAAAGTGTCAAGATAGGTCAATAGGGAAAGGAAATTTATTTCAACAAATGCTACTAATGTAGTTAGACATCCACATGCAAAAAGATCATACACAAACATGAGAGATCATACCTCACATCATACACAGAAGTAAACTTAACTGGATCACAGACCTAAATGCAAGAGCTGAAACTATAGAACCTTTAGAAGAAAACATGGAAGAAAATTATTATGACTTTGGGTTAGGTAGAACTTTTAGATCTGATACCAAAAGATATAAACCATAAGAAATTGATAAATATTATTTCATCAAAAATAAAATCTTTTCTTCTTAAAAAAGGATGTTATTAAGAAAGTGGGAGAAAATGTTTCAAACATATGTATCAACTTAAAGACATATCCAGAATATATAAAGAACTCCTACATATCAAAAGAAGATGAATAGATCCATTAAAAATAGGCAAAAGATATGATTAGACATTCTACCAAATAGGATATATGGATAGCTAGTATGCATATGAAACATTTCTGAACATCATTAGGCACTAAGGAAGTGCCATTCTGAACAATGAGATGCCACTTCACATCCACAAGAATGGGAATGGTCCCAAGACAGACAATAAGGAGTGGGGCCTGGGATTTAGCTCAGTAGCACTGCACTTGCCTTGCAAGTGCAAGGTCCTGAGTTCAATCCCTACTACCAACAACAACAACCAAAAAAGACAATAATGAGTGTTGGTGAAGATGTGGAGACGCTCTTCCTACATTGTTGATGGGAATATAGTATAGTGCACCCAGTTTGGAAAACAGTTGGGTAGTTTCTGAAAAGGCTAAACATAATTACCATAGGATTCAGAAAATCAATTCTTAAACCTCCCACTACCAAAAATGAAATTATGCCCATACAAGGACTTGTACAGTATATGAATAGCCAAAGCAACATTATTTACCAAAAAAATGGAGACAATTTTGATGTCAATCAAATAGCAAATGGATAGACAACATACAATGTATTCATATGATAGAACCAATTAAGCAGTAAAAAGAAATGAATAAAGTACTAATACATGTTAAACTATGAGTAAACCTCAAAAACATGCTAAGTAAAAAAACTGCAAGGCACAAAGATGGTACATATGATTTTCACTTATATGCATGTCCAGAAAAAGCAAATCTATTGAGAAATAAAATAGATTAGTTGTTAGTTGAGGCTGAGATTGGGAACAAATGAAAGCAATGGATATTTTGAGGATGTAGGAAAGTATTTTAAAATTGAATTGTGGTGATGCACTAAAATAATTTAATTATACATTTAAAATATAGAATAAAATGGATGGAGTTTATGATATACAAACTCCAGATCTCTTCCTCACATTAAAAGGGAACCATTCACCAAAGGAGCTGGGTATCCAAAGGGCTAAAGAGTTGGAGCTGTTACGCACAAACTAATTTGTTAATACACAGAAAGAAATCAATTAGTGATGGTGCCATTATAAGGGGTTTGCTTAATATTATTGTGTGTCTACTTTTTTGGAACAAATTAGTGAACAATATCATCTTGGCCCTGGTCCTCTTTGGGATGTACAATTCACTTTAGGAAATAGACACTAAGCAACCATAAAGATGTTGGCCACGTTTCCATGTTAAAAAATATCGCCCATCATTTTTTCTGATGTTTACCCACGAAGCCTTTACGTAGTTTTCTTTTTTTTTCTTTTTCTTGTACAGTTCTGGGAGAGAACCGAAGCTTCCTGGTAATTCAAGATCTGGAGCCAAAGGCAGTCCCCCAGATGTACTGTATGGAGGCTGGCTCTCTTAGTTTAGATTCTTCCAAGCAGATACTCAAAGTGGGATTCTAGTGCCAACAGTTTATTTGGACAAACACCCAAATGGTCATTAGGTAATGTATCAGTCAGTACTCACTACAGAAAAATATTTAATGTAAGATATATAAATATTTACAAGGCAGGGTTACAATGGCTGCCTGCAGAATCAGGGGTGGAACAGTGTAAAAGGGCTGACTGCATGTTGGAGATCTGAAGGGTCCAACTGAAGTTTGAAGACTTGGAACTCACTGAAGAGTCCCAAGCGTGTTCATACCAGGAGGCTTAAGAGTTTGCAATAGAAAGCTGAAGAATCTATGCTGGAAGCCAGGAGAGAGACATCCAAGGGGAAGGCAAAGACTGGAACTCTTCCAAACAAACAGAAGAGAGTCTTCTTTCTTTGTTCCCCTTTTTATTCCATTCAGGAAACAAGCATATTAGTTGTTGCCATTCACACTCACAGTGAGGCTCCTGTCTTCAGTAAACCCATTCAGCCACACCCAGAACTATGTTAATCCAACCAATTGGGCATTTCTTACTCAAGTTGACACAACAGCTAACTTACAGGCAGTAAGATAGAAAATGAACAAATAAAATTAAAAATGTTATTAAATCAGATACCACATGGACAACTGGACCTCTGGATTGGCCAGCTTTCTGTTAACTGGGACAAAATACCTGACACTCAAAATTTAAAGATGAAATATTTTATTTGGCTCATGGTTTCAGCAATTTCAGTCTATGGTTGGCTCCAAAGCAGAAACATCATGGCAGAAAGGCATAGTAGAGCAAAGCTGTATGCCTCATGGCAGCCAGGAAGCAGAGAGAGGGGAAGATGTCCAGCAAGAAGTATATCTTGTGGGCATGTCTCCAGTGACTCACCTTCAACTGGACTCCACTTCTTAACAACACATTTGGCTATGAACATCAGGGGATTATTCCGCTAATGAATATAGTGCCCCTTGATCCAGTCACCTCTCCAGAAGTCTCTTAATCTAGTCAAGTTGACAATTAAGATTAACTGGCTCAAACTCACTCTGCTGGGAAACCAAACAGGAGAGGACTGTGTAGAACAAGCTTCAGAGAATTGTTCCAACTGACAGGCAAATAAGCTGGGGTATTTTCTACTGTTTTTGGCTAAAGACTATTTTGGAGGCATTCTCTCTCCAGCACTTCAGATTTGCCAAGAGTGATGGCTTGACTGAGGAGATAGGGTGGGTGAGGGATAGAGAATTGCAGGTGTTTTTAATAAACAGCCTTCCATAGACTGCACCCAAAGAAACATTTTCTGAGAAGTTAAGGGAGTGTTGGGGGGGGAGGGGTAGGAATGAAACGTAGTTTGTAAAGGACAATGTACAGCCCTGCTTAGTGGCTCCATAAGGCTAATCTTGGTGGACTGAAGTATTCTGCTCCAGCAAGTTTCTGGTGAATCACAGAAAAATGATTTTGCATCCAAGAGACCAAGTCAGTAGCTGGCATCATGGAGAAAAAGCAAATTGAATTAAATGGAAATGACATTTTCATTTACCTTGCTATCTACTCTGATGGCCACCTACTGGCCCTCTGAAAAAAATAGCCAGTGACCATTGACCCAGACCCTAGCTTTTAAGATATTATTGTGACTTTGTAGCTGCAGCCCCAAACTGTGTGTGGGGTGTGTGCTTATGGATATGCAGTATATAGGGGGGACAGTAAAACAAGTACTTTGGGGACACATTGGGAGCCCAGGACTTAGCCCACGAATAGGCACTTACTAAGCAGAGCTGAATAATCGAAGTCAGCCAAGCTGTCCTCTCATTTCACTGTGGCAATCTTCCCAGTTAAGGTCTTTGGTGGCAAATCAAATATTCTATTACATTATTTTCCAATTTCAGGCATTTCCCCAGTTGGACTCTCAAGTGGTATATTTTCCAAAGTTCAGGACCATTGTCCTGTTCACCATCTGCCTTGATGGCCTGACATATTGGACACTGACTCTGGGACCAACACATGTGTGGCCCAAGGCCACCCTCCTACCACTGTTGTATGGCTCTTGAGGGATAGTGAAAACAGAGGTCTCAACCCACCTGAATCAAACCCCCTCTATCCATGCAAAGGGCTTCTCCAGAATTTCTGGCATTTATTCAGTATTTGCTAGGTGAATGTAGATTAGATTCATCTAAGAAATTTCACTATCTCCCATTCTCTGATGAATAATATGACAATTTGGCCTTTCCAATATGGCTATCAGCATGTGTAAGATATTGAAGGCACTTACAAGCAGCATTTTAGTACCAATTTGATTTGATTAGGTGTGTTGTCAATGACAGAGCCCTGAATTCTAAGCAGGTGGTTTGTTTTTCTTTCTCCCTGCTGTTCCAGCTCTCCTGTGAATCATTATCGAAATTTTAGGAAACTGAATTTAAGAATAATTCATGTTCTTTAAACGGAGCAACACAGAAGGGGCACAGCTGGAGCCAGAATTCTGCAGCTCTCTAAGGAGCTAGTCTGGAATAGCTGAAAAGGAATCAAGTCAAATATTCCACATCCATTAGCCAGTGTGATGAAAAGTGATTAGCATTTAGCACAACCATGGAAACCTTTAAATTTGAACATGCCCCTGATCCCAGCTTCCTGTAAACTCTCAGTTCTGGCTCTTCTTGACAATGACAATTTGTGACATAACTCATTTTTATCAGTTCCTATCACCCTCAATTCCTGCCGCCCCATGATTTGATCCTGGAGGGTTGTATCTGGAAGGAGAGAGGCAGAAATGTGGAATGAATGTATTGCTTAGCTAGTCATCTTAGAGTATACAAAACAGAACTCAGGACACTGAATGCCATCTGGACCTATGTAGGCTTAAGTATAGAGTGATTGAGGCACACTGCTGATGGACTGGTCAGGTTGAAAGAATGTGCTTGTGAACTGGTTAAAATCAAGAACCAGTGCGAATTTTACACTGATGAATAAGGCGTGGTGGTTGTTCATTACTGAATCAAGACATCTTAGTGGTAAAAGGCTGGAGTGCTCACCTAGTGCATTCTCTTTCCCAACAGAGGAACCATTTCTGCTAGTCTCAGAACAAGAGGTTGGCTGCTGCTTCTCCCTTAAACCAAGAGTACAAGCTCAGCTCCCACCAGTGTCAAGGAAGAAAGAGCAATGAGTCAAATGGAGCTAAGGGAGTAGTGCAGTCTGAGGAAAACTAAAAAACAAATGTTCCAGCTATACAACTTCAGTTGGTTGTTGAAAATGTAAAATGAGTGAGGCAGTGTGTGTGGGGGGGGGTGAGTGCGTGTGCGTGTGTGTGTGAGTGCGTGTGCATGTGTGCATATAGAGAGAGACTCAATTTAAAAAACATGAAAATTTAAGAAAAAATGGAATAGAAAAACAATACTAATCCCTACGCAAGTAACAATCCATAGCCCACCAGTTTGCAGGCCTGGCTTCTGCATTCTATAGGGAGAACACCTCACAGAACCACTCAATGGATGGAAGAACTTCTTTCAAATATCCATCTCATTTCAAGTGCTTTGCCTTACTGCTTCCATTCATATTTTTTAACTCTTCCATCAAATTTTTATTGAGGCACTCTTCTCAACCAGGGGTTGCAAGGGATCCCTTGGATGATGACCCAGGAAAACAACAAGCTTTCTCATGGAGAGTTCATTTTACCTGGCAGAAGACAACTCTGTTTCTGCTCCAAAGGCTTCTTTTCTGGATAAAATAGCTACATTCTCTACCACCTTTCTGAAAATGTCAGGATTTCTCTTTTCATTTTCTGCTTGTTAGTATCTTTCTTTAAAATATGGTCAAAGAACTATAAATTAGTTACAAAACCCCATTTTGAACATGTTCCAATTCATAAATTTTATTAAATAATTTGCTGAGCATATGTAAATGCATTGTTGCTCAGTATATCTACCACCTCTTTATGGTTTATCTGGGTTTTGGTGTAGACACATATCTTCATTTCTTAGAATCCTAAGCTATAAAGTGCTCTGTGGATGTCTATGCACCCTGCAATGACAATTTATTTTCATATTCTCCATAATTTAATGAAACACAGTACATGCATAGCCAGGCTTATTTGCTTTTCTTGGGCATGTATTTCCAAAGGTCACAGATTTCATGCTGAAGTGCTACATGATATAAGCATTTCCAGGAGCACTTGAGGAAAATAACATTAATTGCCTGAGACTCTAATTGGCTTTATGACAGTAGTCAGGCCAGTGGCTGGGAAAAGGCACCCCAGAACAGCTGTCATATACACATCCTGGAAGAAAGGCATCAATGACAAGATCCCTTCTTGCACAGAACTGACATTTGAGAGGCCCACACAGACTTAGCAATCAGAATAATCTTCCTCCATGTAATGATTTTTCAAATCCGCTTAAATTAAAATGGTTTCTGTGGAGCATGCAAAACATGCCACATTTCAGTTCTGGCTGGCAATAAGCTGCACATGAAGTAGCTAAACCCCAAAACTACCAGTCTTTAGGTGAGTGTTTAGGAATGTATACAATGATTAGGCCACAATTATATTATTTATTCAGCTAGGCACATATTTTTGTAATTAGAGATGATTTGGGGAAGACCAAATGGAAATCATCAACCTCGATCTGCCAAGAATAATAAACATTAGCAATGACAAAAGTATGCTCAAATGATTGTCCTGTTTCTTTCCTGGAATTGGGCATCAACTCTGTCTGTTTTATCTATTGATTGTATGTAGCCAATAATTACAGTGAGTGGTTTGTGTAGCTAAAAGAAAACCACATCAAGAATTGGGATCTTGGGTATGTTCTAGAATCCTCCTGCTTAACATTGACCAAGTAACTAAAACATCAAAATGATTTGCAGGGAAATTCAAATGCACATATAGAAGTAAACTGAAAATAAGTACTATGCAGAGAACACACTGAATCAGCCCGCTGCAGACAGGCAGGTCTGTGCACGCCCTACTGAGGTCCTGAGTCACACAGAACACCCCAAAACAGCCCGCTGGAGACAGGAAGGTCTGTGAATGCCCTACCGAGGTCCTGAGTCACTTGGCAGACACCGAATCACCCCACTGCAGACAGGCAACCACCTGGTTCCACACTACAAAGACGCAGAGGACACCAGACCACCAGACCAAGGTACTGAGTCCTGCTGCTCCCGGCCCAGAGGTAGGGGCTTCTGAGCCGCCATCCCACTGCTCCTGGTCCAGAGGAAGGGGCTTCCCAGCCACCATCCATCCCGCTGCTCCCAGCCCACAGGAAAGGGCTTTTGGGTCACCATCCCTACCACTGTTCCCGGCCCCTGTCCCACCTCTCCCAGCTCAGAGGAGGTAATCCATGCAGGTGCTAACAGCCCCCCGCCCCAGTCGAAATGAGAAAACATGTAAATAAGTCTCAAAACCAGATTTCCAGATCACCTACAGCAACCCCAAAGGGAAATGAGATGGAACACTCTGATACTCAACCACCTGGACCCACTGAACTGGCAACAAAAGGGGATCTGGAAAAAATGAAATCAGAAATAATTTCTCAGATAACAGGAGAAATTCTGCTCATGGTACAAGACATGATTAATAAATCTAGAGAGGAGCTCAGGAACATGATGGAATCCCAACATAAGAAACAAATGGAATCCATAAAACAGATGCAAATAGATTTCCAGGACATGAAAAACTCCACTGAAAGTCTACACAGCAGAATGAGCCAATGTGAGGACAGAATTTCAGATATAGAAGATAAGATTGCAATGAGTGACCAGGAAAAGAAAAATTGCTTCAAAATTATAAGGGAACATGAGAAATCAATCCAGCAGCTGCTAGATGATGTAAAGAAGAATAACATAAAACTGATTGGGCTCAATGAAGACACAGGAGAGAGTGCACATGACATAAAAAAAATCTTCACAGAAATAATGGCAGAAAACTTCCCAAGCAGGGGAAAAGAGCTTGACATACAGATAAGTGAGGCATATAGGACTCCAAATAGCCTTGATCAAAAGAAATCTACACATAGGCATATAATTGTTAAGATTCCAGAAACACAACAGAAGAACAAAGTTCTCCAAGCAGTCAGAGAAAAGAAACAAATCACATACAAAGGAAAGCCCATCAGAATCACATCAGACTTCTCAACACAAACCATCAAGGCAAGAAGAGCTTGGAGTGACATATTCCAAGCCCTAAAAGAAAACAGCCTCCAACCCAGATTGAAGTACCCTGCAAAACTATCTTTCAAAATGGATGGAGAAATAAGATACTTTCATGACAAAGAGCACCTTAGGAACTTTGTGAATACCAAACCAGCACTCCAAAGAATTTTACACAATAGCCTAGGAACAGACATTGAGGATCACAACCTTAAGAAGCAAAGCAGAAAGAACCCATCTGGCATGACAAGAAATTAAATGTAAAGGGGGAGAACCCAACAAAAAGAAAAAGTCATGGCAATGACAAGTCAATACATTTCAGCTATAACCACCAATGTTAATGGTCTCGATTCGGCAATCAAAAGAAATAGACTGGCAGAATGGGTCAAGAAGCAAAATCCAACAATATGCTGCATACAAGAAACACACTTAATTCAAAAGGAAACTCATAGACTGAAAGTTAAAGGGTGGAAAACAATACTCCATGCGACAGGAACCCAAAAAAAAGCAGGAGTAGCTATCTTCTTTGCAGATCAAGGAGATTTCAAACCAACACTGATTAAGAGAGATGAAGAAGGACCCTACATCCTTGTAAAGGGAACAATCCAAGAGGAAGAGATGACAATCATAAATATCTATGCACCAAACACTAGTGCACAAAACTATATAAAACAAATACTAACAGACATGAAAAGTCATATATGCACTAATACAATTGTAGTGGGGGACCTCAACACCCCACTGTCACAAATAGATAGATCAACTAGACAAAAAATAAGTAATGAAATACTAGAACTCAATCGAATTCTTGAAGAAATGAACTTAACAGATGTTTACAGAGTCTTCCACCCCACAAAATCAGAATACACATTCTTCTCAGCTGCACATGGGTCATTCTCCAAAATACACCACATACTCACACATAGAACATGTTTAAGTAAGTGCAAAGGAATTGAAGTTATCCCCTGTATATTATCAGACCATAGTGTGATGAAATTGGAGATCCATAGCAAAAGAAACTCAAAAAATGTCATAAACACGTGAACATTGAACAACACACTTCTGAATAACCAATGGGTCACAGAGGAAATTAAAGAAGAAATCAGACAGTTCCTTCAATTAAATGACAATGACAATACAACATATCAGAATCTATGGGACACAATGAAAGCAGTCTTAGGAGGGAAATTCATAGGAGGAAATACACATATTAGGAAAACAGAATGAGCCCAATTAAACAACCTGATGCTGAACCTCAAGCTTCTAGAAAAAGAAGAGCAGGACAACCCCAAAGCTCATACAAGGGAGGAAATTATAAAGCTCAGAGCAGAAATCAATGTAATGGAGACTAAGAGAACAATACAAAAAATCAATGAAGCCCAGAGTTGGTTCTACGAAAGAATCAACAAAATTGACAAACCTTTAGCCAACCTTGTCAGAAAAAAGAAAGAAAAGGACCAAATCCATGCAATTAGGATTGAAAAGGGTGAAATTACAACAGACCCAGCAGCAATCCAGAGGATCATCAATACCTACTTCCAGAACCTATATGCCAATAAGATGGACAACACAGAAGAAATGGACAAATTCCTAGATACATATGAATTACCAAAGTTGAACAAAGAAGACCTAAAAATTCTGAACAACCCAATATCAACCAATAAAATTGAAAATGTAATTAGAAACTTATCAACTAAGAAAAGCCTGGGCCCTGATGGCTTCACTGCTGAATTCTACAAGACATTTAGAGAGGAACTGCTGCCACTACTGTTTAAACTCTTCAATGAAATTGAAAGGGAAGCAATACTCCCAAATTCATTCCTGGAAGCAAGCATCACCTTGATCCCCAAAGCAGAGAAAGACCCAACCGAAAAGGAGAACTATAGGCCAATCTCACTAATGAACATAGATGCAAAAATCCTTAATAAGATAATGGCAAACAGAATGCAGAAGATCATCAAGAAGATCATACACCCTGATCAAGTGGGATTCATCCCAGGGATGATGGGATGGTTCAACATATGCAAATCAATCAATGTTATACACTATATCAATAGAGCCAAGGATAAAAACCATATGATTATCTCCATAGATGCAGAAAAAGCATTTGACAAAATCCAACATGCATTTATGATAAAAACCCTACAAAAAATTGGAATAGATGGTCTCTACCTCAAACTGATAGAAGCCATCTATGAAAAACCAACAGCCAATATCATACTAAATGGTCAAAAACTGAAATCCTTCACACTAAAATCAGGAACAAGACAAGGATGTCCACTATCACCACTCTTGTTCAATATAGTTCTGGAAACATTAGCCACAGCAATTAGATAAGAGAAAGAAAGAAAAGGAATAAAGATAGGTAATGAAGAAGTCAAATTGTCATTATTTGCAGATGACATGATACTCTATATAGAAGACCCCAAGAACTCCACCAAAAGTCTTCTAGACTTAATAACCAAATTCAGTCAAGTAGCTGCTTACAAGGTCAACACACAAAAATCAATAGCTTTCCTCTACACAAAGGACAGACTCACTGAGAGAGAAATAGGGCTAGTAATTCTTTTCACAATAGCATCCAAAAAACTGAAATACCTAGGAATCATCCTAACAAAAGAAATCAAAGACCTCTTCTCTGAAAACTATGGCACTCTGAAAAGAGAGATTGAAGATGATATCAGAAAATGGACAGACATCCCCTGCTCCTGGGTAGGAAGGATTAATATAGTGAAAATGACCATCCTTCCAAAACTGCTTTATAGATTTAATGCAATTCCAATTGAGATCCCAGCAGCATACTTCATAGGCCTCGAGAAAACAATCCAAAAATTCATTTGGAACAAGAGACCCAGAATAGCAAAAGCAATTCTAGGTAACAGAGACATGGCAGGGGCTATCACAATCCCCAACCTGCAACTCTACTACAAAGCTACTGTGATAACAACAGCATGGTACTGGCAAAGAAACAGACTTGAGGACCAGTGGAACAGATTAGAAGATGCAGAAACAATGCTAGACACACTCAGCCATCTCATCTTTGATAAAGGATCCAAACACCCTCACTGGAGGAAAGATAGCCTCTTTAATAAATGGTGCTGGAAAAATTGGGTTTCAACTTGCCAAAGATTAAAACTAGACCTATATCTGTTGCCATGCACTAAACTAAAATCAAAATGGATTAAAGATCTAAATATGATAACAGAAATGCTGATCCAGTTGGAACAGAGGTTAGGTAAAACTCTTGAAGACATCGGTGTAGGAAAAGATTTTATGAACAAAACCTCAGTTGCCCGTGATCTAGCACAAACAATCAACAAGTGGGATCTCTTCTTATTAAAAGGCTTCTGCACAGCAAGAGAAACCACCAGCATTGTGAAGAGACAACCCACAATGTGGGAAAAAATCTTCACCTGCTCTTCCTCAGACAAAGGTCTACTATCTCAAATCTATAAAGAACTTCAAAAGATCAGACCTCCCAAATTTAAAGACCCAATCCAAAAATGGGCATCTGAAATGAACAGACATTTCTCAGACAAAGAAGTAGAAATAGCAAATAAATACATGAAAAAATGTTCAACATCACTGGTCATTCGAGAGATGCAAATGAAAACAATCTTGAGATTCCACTTCACTCCAGCAAGAATGGCTGCTATCATGAAATCAACCAATAACAAATGCTGGCAGGGCTGTGGGGAAAGAGGAACCCTGCTCCACTGCTGGTGGGAGTGTAGACTGGTGCAAGCACTGTGGAAATCAGTATGGAGATACCTCAAAGAACTAGGACTGGAAGTCCCATTTGACCTGCTATTCCACTGCTGGGGATCTTCCCCAAAGAATTAAAAGAATCATACCACACTGGTATATGTGCACCCATGTTCACAGCAGCCCAGTTTGTAATAGCTAAAACTTGCAAACAGCCCAAATGCCCATCAACTGGAGACTGGATAAAGAAAATGTGTTTTTTTTAATAAAATGGAGTACTACTCAGCCATAAAAAATGAGAAATTAGAGACATTTATAGCTAAGTGGATGCACATTGAGGAGATACACTTAAGTGAAATAAATAGGACACCCATGTGTAAATACCGAATAGTTTCTCTGGTGTGAGAAACTGAAAGTGTAAATAAGGACTAAATGTATAATAAGTAATGTGAAATAGGAAGAAAAGGGGCAAAGGGAAAGGAAGTGGGAGGGGCAGGGGAAAGGAAAGAAGGGAATGGAATTAATACGAGAAAATGGAAAAATAGGACCAAAATCTTTGTAAATAGGGAAGAATGGAGGGGTTGAAGGGAGGGCTGGGCAAGGGTGAAAAATAAGAACCAAGAGAGACTATGTAAAGGTGCAAATTTCCAATGATGAATGTCATTATATTTTATACCTAAAATGTATCAATGATTGGAATGAATAATCGATAATGCAAAATAGGAAGAAAAGTTCCAAAGGGTAGTGGTAGTGAGAGGGGCAGCAGAAAGGAAAGAAGGGAAAGGAAAAATGATGAGAAATGGAAAAAATGGAAATAAAGTCTTTGTATATAGGGAAGGGTGGAAGGGATGAAGGGAGGGCTAGGAATGGGGGAAAAAAAAGAACCAAGATGCATCATGTAAAGGTACAAGTTCCCATAGAGAAATGTAAATGTGTTGTATACCTAAAATGTACCAATAAAAGAATTTAAGAAAAAAAAAAAACTATGCAAAAGCATCGAGATACTATCATTATAGTTGTATTTCCCCAAAACCCCTAATCTAAGATCTTAAACAGTTACAACCTGGTCTCAACATATTGTTCCCTCCAAAACTGTAAGAGCAGTTATGCAAAGCCATTTCTATTTCTGTTTCCACCCCAACCCTCACCCCTGCCTGCTGCCCTCATAGGCAGCTAAGTACAGATCAAAGGGCTAGGTTGAGCCCACAAAGATAAAGTATTTGACTTGCAAGGTCAGTTTTTATTTTTAACTTGCCTTGCTTGTCAATATTTTATACATGAGCTATTTCATGTGGCTATTTCTATTTGATAAGTTTACATCAAAATCCAAATATCCGACCTCTCTTGATAACCAGGAAGATCTGGCAATGTCGGCTTGGGTTCCCTACAGCTGCAATTGCTGGAGCTGAGCAGCAGCTGCCCCAGGGCTACGTGCTCTCTCTCCTCTTGATGTCCACCTAGCTCACTCCCTCAGCTGTGTTTCTGACTAAACCCCACAGGCATTTGGATTTCAATTTCAATTCCAGTGTTTTTGCCCCTGTTTTATGTGGAAGAGGGGGAGATACTCTAAACCAGTGATGGTGAACCTATGGCACATGTGTTGTTTTTCTTTTCAGACTGAAGATGTTAATGTATGTGTTGTTTTTTCTAAACTAAAACCTCAGTGTTCAGATTTAATTGTAGCGTTGGCACTTTACAATAAATAAGTGGGTTTTGGGGTTGCAGTTTGGGCATTCAACTCTAAAAAATTCACCTTCACTGCTTTAAACTATCAAAAAGCTTGAATCCAAGGATTATCGAGAAGCAAGAAGACTGCATAGCCAACATCCTGGACAGTAAGAAGTAACAACAGATATATCCAGCAGTTACTATGAGAAGCAGTAGAGAAAAATGGCTAAATGTGTAACCAAAATACAAAGCAGTATTAGATTATGGGTCATCAGCTAGCTTAGGATAGTTACTTACACTCAGTGGTCCTCTGTTTTCTCATCTGGAATATAAGGTATTACCTCTCCTCTTGTTGGATACAATACTTGATGCTCACAACTTAAAGGAGGAGTTATTTAATATGGCTCATGATTTAAGGGGATTATTGAGTCCATTATAAGCTGGATCCAAGGCAGAAACATCATGACAGAAGAATGTGGTGGAGCAAAGCTGCTTAGTTCATGGCTGCCAGGAAGCAGAGAGAAAGGAGGAGCTGAGGAAAGGAGTACAGTGCATCTTTCCAGGTCACACCCCAAGTGACTCACCTCTTTCCATCAGGTCCCATCTGCTAACAGTATACAAACTCATCAATGGATCAATCCACTGGTGATTATAGCACCCCCATGAACCAGTCACCTTTTAAAATCTCCACCTCTGAACAAGAGACTTTTGGGGGACATAAATAAAAGTTTGGTGGTTAATAAAAATTGTTTTTAGAATCATCTACATAGGGTTTTAAGTATCCACTATGTACCAGAGACTGTTCTAAGCACTGGTGATACAATAATAATCCAAACAAAGTGTATTCTTATGGTTAACTTTAAATTAATCCATGTTTAAGTATTTACAACAATATGTGGTACATAATAAACACTCAATACATGTGAGCTATTATTTTGCCATTATTTATAATGTCTACTAAAAAGTGACTACCTAAATCAGAAATGATAGATTTGTTTAAACTTTCCTTTTATTTCCTGATAGTAACTGCCAGAAGAAATTGTGTTCAGCACAATTCCCGAGGCTTGTCCAGGCTTAGAAGAAAGGAACCCAGTGATTGATTTTTGATATCTGTGTGGGCCTGAACTACCTACATGGAAATAGGCCTGAAGTTCTTGCCAACCTGGTTTAAAGGATTCCTAATTTCTACAAAATATGCCTTATTTCTGACCCTCCTATTTGGTCTTAGTCCTTCTGAGACTTCCTGTTCAGGGAGATACAAATCATCATATCCGAGTTTTTCTCTTCTTAGCAAGCATCTCAGAAAGGTAGTCACGTTCTGCTGTTGCAGATGCACTAAGAAAATTCGAAGCTCAAAGGACTATGCCTACCATTAGGAAGAGTACAAAGGTACCTGCTCCGAAAACCAGCCATAAAGATGACCCTCTCAGAGCAACAGACCCAACTCAGGGGACTGAAATGCCTTGTGTAGTGAGGATACTTTTCTCAATAAAACATCTAAAAGAAAATAAAGAAAGAAAGACAGGCTCCAATAAATCAACCACACAGCCCCAGAATTAGCCCCTGAAAAGCCCTGAGGCTGGAGTTCTTTCTGGCAGTGTCTTTGCCTCCAAGCCTCCACCTTGATGCTCCCACACATCTTCTTTGCTCACATAGTTCTAGGCCAGGCAAAAGGGAAAAGACCCACAAGTTCCCTCCTCAGACAAACCAAAATGTTCACTCTTTGCCAACTACTTGGGTGTGAATATGAAATGAAGCTTTTCTCAACAGCATGGATGCAAACCTACCCTCTCATTCATACATTCTACTATGGTTTCAGAGAATCCATCCACACTGCTACTGTTCAAGTAAAGCAAAACCTATATTATGCCAAGGTCAGTGGACTTGAAAAATATTACACAATGTGGATGGCCTCTGCGTTCTCTTTGGCTTCCCATATGGCACCCTGAGATTTTCTTTCAGAGCATTTCTCATAGTATATTTATTTACCTGCATAGCTACTTGTTAATATCAATCTCCTTCATCAGACCATAACCACGTTGAGGACTGAGACTGAGGCTGTTTGTCAACACTTTGCCCTCATACTCCACCTCAGAGGGCAGTAGACTTCTTCAAGAGGCTAGATACCAAATATTTTTGGCTTTGTGGACCTCCCTGACAACCCTTCCACTGCAGTGTGACAGCAGTCGCATCTACTATGTAAACAAACAGGCACAGCTGCCTTCCAGTAAAGCTTTATTTACAACACAGGCAGTGGGTTGGGCTTGGCCAATAGCTTGTCAACCCCTGATCTAGCATAATAAATGATTAATAAATCTACATTAAGTATAAAATAGGATATGTTTGTCTCATTTCTGATTCTCAACAAGGACAAAGGACAAGACTAAGCTGTGGTGATGAGCTAGAATGGTGTGTAGAATGGCTAGGTGTGGAAAAGGCAGGAGGAATTGTAGGTGGGCAGACCATCTGTTTTTTGTTCTGGGTGCTGGCTATGTAGTAAATTTACTGTTTGAAAACATCAGGATGCACACTCAAATTTGAATAATTTTCTGTATGTATTTTCTGCATTGAAGTTGACAAGTTAAGAAACAAATACATAAGCAAAGCAAATTAGGGCTAAAGAGAGAAAGCAGGGCATCGGTGCCTTCTAGATTTGTGTTTCCTTCATGACAGCTACAACAACAAAAAGTGCCTTCGCCACCTCTGAGTGTAGACAATCAGCTGTTCACCTACTGGCAGACTTGAGTGAAAGTACAGCACATCTCTCAGTTCCATGGAGAAAGTTAGTATCCTGCCCCAAGAGACATTTGAAATTAAAAAAGACCTGTATTCTTCAACCTCACTGAGCCTTCATTTTCTCATCTCTAAAGTAATCACTTCTGGCCTACAGCCCTATTGTGAGGATTAAATTATATAATGCATATAAAATGTCTGGAGCAGTGCCTGTCATTAATATCCATGATTAGAGCTCAAGGAATGTCACTTAATAGTATCCATAGAAACTCACAGTGGAAAAAATGGTGCATGGATGTGTTCCTCATCCTTTCTTCTGCCTTCTCCACTTTGCTCTGTGCCCTGGGGTTCACCAGTAGCAATGAGCATGTTAATGCCTCCTGTGCCTTTTCTGGCTTCCAGTGGTGCGAGGTCAGATGCATGAAAGAGAGTGAGGTCAGGGTAATTATTCCCCCAGGTCTTCCCAGCAGCAACCCTTAATGAAAGGGATGTGAGTAGCCCTTTTCACAAGGCTCCTTGAGGTGCAGTGCCCCTTAGCACTCCTTTGTCTTTCCCCTTAGGCCAACAGGTGGCAACTGCTCTTGCTGTTGATAGCAGGGGGCACTGGAGCATTCCTGTAGTTTCCCTTCCCTGCGCCCACACCTTTGTCCTCTGCCACCAGGACTCTGCCACCCGGACTCTGCCACCCCACCCCAGGCCTTTGTCCATATGGCACCCAAGTTCATAGGGATGAAGAATTCTTGCATTAAAAAGTGAATTTGATTATGGGGAAAGCAGGAAATGGCTGGAAAAATCCTGCTGTGCTTTGTTTTAGCTCACACAGAAGACTTGAAAAAGCAAGGGGCATTTTTTGCCTAGATCCCACACATAGAAATCATAAGGCTTTATTTGCTAAATCTGGACTTTCAGCCTGAGTCTTTGTTTCAGAATAAAACAGCCACTAGTGACTGATCTAGAATACAGGCTTTATGTTAGAGTGGCTGTGCCCAGAGGTGGGCTGTACTGGGAGAACTTTGAGTGGGTTTTGAGGGAGCTTCAAAACTCAGCCCATTCCCAAGACCAAGACTGCTGTAAAGGAGCAGTGGATGCCAAAGGCCTCAGGGCCTGGGGATTTGGGAACCTTGGTGAAGTGTTCACATCCCAAAGGGTCTGATCTGGCCTCTCTGAATGCATATGTGGGCTTGGATGTGAATTCTACAGGAGGGACCATGATGTGCTGACACAAGAAGTCTTTTTAGCTAGTATTATTGGCACCATGTAAGATCCCCCTGGAATTCTTTATAATCCCAAGGGAAAGTAGAAGTGATCCCTAAACCATCAAGCTCTCCTGCAGTGTGACTCAACTTGGGCACCTAAATTACATTTTTAGCATACCCAGTGATGCTGATATGAATAGTACTTTGAGTACAATGGGGTAGAAGTTATAATTAAGCCCTATTTTACTAATAGGAAGACAGAACCTCTGAGAGTCCAAACTTCTCCAACTCCAGGCCAATAATGTATTAGTTGAGCAAGAAAAAAACTGAACAAGTTTCCATTTATTGTACATAGAGCACATCTGTACCAATCATAGGAGCACAATTTTTATTCTATTCTGGGGAATCCTGACCAAATCCAAATGTTTACAAAATTCCAAGAACTGAGTGGTGTTCTGCTCTTTCTTTGCAATCTAGTAAGCTGGAACACTGAAGCTACCAAACCACCTTGGCTCAAATGTTTATTAGGTAAGGCCTGCCTAGGACACTTAATCTATGAAGTTGCCACACAAAAACAAGAAATATTCCCCACCCTACTATTAGGTGCTAAGCTTGGAAAATCAAGTAAAACAATCAAGTTAGATGCTTACAAAGTCAGCAAAAAATGTTTACATAGTTAATCTTCATCATCAAAACTCAGCCACAACATCATCAAATATATCTAGAGAATAAATGTAAATTACAGGTATAGTTATTCCATTTGCCTCCACATACCACAAACACACACACACACACACACACACACACACACACACTTAATAGCTATTTGAGATTTACATAGATACTGGTCTTCAGAAATATGTGTTTATAAACTGAGATCTGAGATTTTTTAAATGACAAATGCAAAGATCAAAACACCATTGCATATTTCTATAAAGAAAAAAACCCCATAATTATCAGCACCAAATGTCCCTGTGTATACCTAGAGAAATCAGTGTAAGCATTCATGACTGCATGGAGGTAATAGCTGCATCAGGTTTCTGATATGTGCACACATGGCTACAGTTTGACTCTAAGTTTAGTTGGAAGAGTCTTGGTAGGCAAAGCCAAATGAGAAACAGATAAGATTTTGCACGGAATTCATAAATTATGGTAAAATTAGGACCGATCAATTATTTTCATCTTAGATCTAGATTTCAAATATTCAGTTTCATTGACCATCATAACTATCAAACTGTCATAACTATAAAATATTAAAAGTTAATATTTCAATATTCAGGCTTGTCTCTTGTATATGAAAAAAGCATAATGTTCCGTGGTTCTTATATTTTATCCATTCCAATATCTTTAATATCTAACTTCTGTATTTAATCCTTGCGGAATCAGTTATAAATTTTGAGAAAGGCATATCTTCTTGGCTTCTATAAATGGCAACTTTTCAAATTTTAATTGGAATCAAGGAAAACCAAATATATTTAGTGGAAAAGGCACAAAAATCTGATGTTAAAAGCCTCATGTTTGTTTCCTGGCTCTCCCTTTTACAGTCCATTCATGAAACATATCCAATTTCTTAGCTTTCTTTTCTAATCTGCAGCATGGGTATAACAACCACAATACCTATCATGTAAGATTGATTAAAAGACTAAATATACATTTATGAGAAAATCTGTCAACCATAGAATTATATCCACTTCTTTCATGTTGTTATAAGGCCAAAGTTCTTTCCTAATGACACTTTCCTGTAATGGTACAGGAAATCTTACAGTATGCCTACCATGCTCCAGGCATTCTACTAACACTATTTAAATCTTTGAGCCCATTTAAACCTCACAGCAACTTTAATGTGTTGTTATTATTCCTGTTTTTCAGATGAGAAATCTGAGGCACAAGAAGGATTAATAAACTTGTCCAAGGTCACACAGCCAGTAACTAGCATGGTTGGGATTCAAACTCAAGCACTTGGTGCCTGGGCTCTTATCACTGTACTGTAGGTCCTCAGTATGTCTACAGTAAGTGCTTGTGTTGGAAAAAATCAATAAATATGACACACACGCTAGGATTCCATCATCAAACAAATTTAGGAAATACTAGTTTCAACTAAGTTAACTTGGTTTCTTGGCTCCAGTTCTCCCCATATCCTTTAACATGTACTGAATCTCTTCAGATGAAGTATGATGGGCAGCACCCTCTGACCCCATCACCAAATGAATCCAACCTCTTCTTCAGGCATCTTAAAGGGTTAGTGTTCCACAGAACATACTTAGGCAAATGCTGACGTTTGAAGTACAATAATAGCAGTGCCTTTGAGTACTTACAAAACAATCCTTTGAGGCACGAGAGACAAATATATAATAGACACTAATTCCATTTATATGTGATCTCTGTTTTGTGCATTTCTTTCCATATTAATTGGGTAACCCAAAGTAAAAAATTTGTAAGCCTGTAATCCTCTTAAAAATCATGTGTAAAGGATACTTTAATTCTAAAGAAACTGTAAAGGATGAATTTTTTCTTTCCCAGGACGTTGTCTGAGGCTGACATTTGGAGGAGAAAGAGGCACAAAGAGCGAGCTGAGCCTTCATTCACCTTATTGCAGTGAGATGCTGCAGAGCATGCCAGGGCAGGACCAAGAGAGCTCTAGGAACTAGCTGTCCACCAGTGATTAATGACAGCATAATGACCCACTCACCCCTTTAAGGCTCTTCTCCACCTAGGCATCTGGAATGATCTCTGGGACATATGGAGAGAAAGGGGGATGACACTGGCTCCAAATCATTCAGAGCCTATAATGACCTTATTAAATACTCCAGTGTAAATGAACCTTGGTTATTGAATCCCTAATTTTCTGTTGCTAATATTAACTCTACATTACTTCAAACCCCCTCCTCCACTCACAGCTTACTCCCAATCAGGGAGACATTATAGGCCAGTTGTTACTACCTTAACACAGAAACTGAAATAGTTTTTAAAAAGGGATCTAGACATCCTCATTGGGCATTACCAAAGGAAAAGATTGTAGTGAACAACATAACTGACCCATTTTTTAGAAATCCTATGACCCCTTATAAACTACACTGGATGTGCCCCACCAAGACATCAGTACTAGCCTGGTACCATCACTCAACTTCTTCTCATAAAATGTGCTTCCCTGTGTATTCATGACACACCCATAATTACGTTAAGATATTGCTACTAGAGTAAGCCCAGAATTCCAAGTCTAGAACTCCACATGGCATGGATGGTGAGAATATCTTTCTCTACATTTTGACCACATGATGTCATTCCTCTGATTGATGCAGGCAGTTTAAAGAAAGATTTGCTGTTGCTGTCCTCACTTCTTCTTTCAACCATATTAGCCTTGGAATTAACCTCAGTTCACTTTATTACTTACTATTCATCCTCTCTGTCTCACAACAGCCTTAAGAAAAGGAAAGTTATTGATGGAGTCCAAAATCTCAACCAGTTTCCCAAAAGTGATTAAAACACTCCCTTTCCCTGCATGGTCTCTCTTCATATGGATACAGATTGGCACCCTGGATGGAATCAATGAACCATTTCCTTGCAATACCTTGTGGCAGACAAGTGGTGTCTATGCTAATACTTGTGCCTCATTGGCGTTGCATTTACTCTCATAGAATACTGCAAGACTGAGTAGGAGCTCTAGGAATATGAGGAACCAATAACTTCTTGACCTTATTTATTTATTTATGGATCTGTTAGGTACATTATTTTACAGGTTGAAATTAAAACAGTGTTATTTTGAAAAAATCTTTTATCTTTGTAGGAGGATGACATAAGCAGCATGGAGAGGAAGTAAAAGAATGAGATTGCAATGGACATTTTTGGTTAACTTTAATGTCAGTTGAAAGTAACGTTAGAAAGTAACATTTGAGAGAAGCAAAGGAGAAGCAGAAGTAGATATGGAGAGCCTTTGGATGGCCCACAGGTCCAGTGATCCACTAGGACCCTCCAGAGCCAGGCTGTCCTTGGGAGGAGTGCTGTGCCAATCAGTTATTAGCCAGTACTATTTCAGAAACAATGACTTTGACTCAAAAGCTAGGGTTGACTGGAAGGAGGCAACAGCTGGAGACTACCAGATAACCACACATCTTGGAACTTTCTTAAAGGTGGATCTTAAGTTTATGTACTTGCCAGGACTTACACCATACCTTCCATCCCTTCCTCAGGGTGGACCAGATATGTGATTTAAGAAAGCCTCTAATTACACACTCTCAACAATGGGACCCTCATTGATGCAAACTGCTATAAATATGAGCAAACACAGACACCAGACAGAAGGCACATTAAATATAGCCACAAAAAGCATTAGTGGTCTCTTGGACTTACAAATAGTATTTTAAAAATCTGAACATATTTGTAAGTAGAGGGGATCTCTAGATATAGTCTATAGATTCAGACAACATATTAACTCATTTTAAATCAATAATATTTTAGGGTAAATTAACTGAAACAATAACTGTCACCTTGGAAAACCAAAATCAGGAAATGGGATACATGGCAGGTAACATATTGATGAGGAAAGGAGGTTCTAGGCAGCAATCGACAAACACAGTCATAATGAAAAAGTTTCATCCTATCTCCCAGTTACTAGTAAATCAAGCAGACAAAATGCTGAAAAATACACAAGAAATCTGAATATAATTAAAAGTTTTTCCTAATTTTTTTTTTTTTTTGGTACTGGGGATCGAACTTGGGTCCTTGGGTTTGTGAGGCAGGCGGTGGAACCACTGAGCTAAATCCCCAGCCCTTACCCTAATTTTTCAATTAGACACGACCCTTGCAGAAACAGCCTTCAAAAGCAAGATCAAGAAGGCTATAAATGTAGAAATCTGTGATGGGTTCTCTCTCCCTCTCTCCTTCTCAGCTCTGTGTAAATACACGTTTGTTGTCCTTGTAGGCTTGCTGTAGTCATGGCACATATACCACCCATTCACAGCCTCACCTCCATGCCCTCTGTGTGCTTTCTCACCAGTGCTATTTGTCTTATAGCAGCTGACTGTGCCTGCATCAAAGATGTATGTGCCTAGACCAGAGTCACAAGCCAACAGATTCCTAGGACATAAGTTACTTGGTATTCATGAATTGGGCACTTGCATGTCTGATAATGAATTGCATGAATTGCATGAATGTTCCAGTGCCCTTTGATACATAGCTCCATGTGATTTTCCTGAAGTCTGAATGTCTGAGATTCTGACCCAGTTGTACCAGTCATTGAACTTGTAAGTGAATTTTACAAAGTGTTCAGCACTTACCTGTCCACTGGCCTAATTTTCTGAGTTTATAATCTGTCTCTCTTTAAGAATACAGGAGGATTGTTTTCATTTTTCAATGTACATTACTACATTTTATGGGAGAAATTTTATGCTCTAGGAGTACTACAAATTTGAATATTTTTAAGATTTCAAGATACCTCTTATGAATATTGGTATCTTTTTTAAAAAAAGAATATAATAAATATATTTAGGACCCTACATCTCATTTCATTAAAATATTACTTCTTAAAAAACATTGATGTATCCTCCATAGAAAATGGATTACATTCCTTAGGTCACAAGTCATAAAAAATAACAGAGCACGTGCTCTTAACAATTAAAATAGGCACAATGACAAATATTTAACTAAAAGGCCTGTCCCAAAATTACTAAAAATATCATGAAGGGGCCCAATAGCCAATAGATGGTTTATACACATTAGGATAATTCAAGGAAGCTTCAGTGATGGGGCTATTTAAAAAGTGTGAGCAGATATCAGGAAACCACAAGGAATAGTGCAGATCCCCAGGGTAAGAGTGGAGGGGTACTATCCTCAGGCCCAAAGAATCAAGATCCAGAGAAGGTAACCACAGTTTAAACTAAAGAAGTCATGTGAGAGGCCACCTCCAAATGAGAAGGACCTGAGGCTGAGAGTACAGCCATTCCCAGGCCCTAAACAGACAGCACCAGTGACTCTATTCCCAATATATTTGCAGTTATTTCAGCAACTAAGCCACAGCACACCATGGAAAATGCCCACTCTAGCAGTCCAGAAGCTGGATGTCTTTTTATTGCCTTTTCAGCAGAGCCAAGAAGACAGTGCAAAGGTGATCTTAAGTATCCTCTCTCCCTTTTTTTTAGCAAAGAGGGAGAGGTCCCCTCAGCTTTCTGGTTAGACAGTTAAGAATGGTCCAAGAGAACAGCACCTGTACTGATACAGTCACCACAGTTCTCTTGGTCTTTGGAGCAGGCAATTGGCCTCTGGGTTGAGGGGAAATGCTTGGCTTTGGATTCTTTCCCACTGGGATTAGACAGTCAAAACTATGATCTGAATAATTTTCATTTTTAGCTTGGAAAAAAAAAAATCTCTTCCAGACCTTCCCTGTAGCACCATGAACATTTGAGCTGCCCCATCAAATGCTCATCTTGTTTTCAGACTTTCTGGCACAACCAAGTTTCATTGAACCTGACTTTTAGGGCAATAGTTACTGACAGGGGCCACTAAGGTGCCTATATCTTCCTTTCAACAGGAATACAGAACTTGCTGTAAAATAATAATAAACGTTTGTAACAGCCTTCCCCAAACATTCTTACATCATCACTACTTTCATTCCATGCAATCATCACCATCAGCCCTTAACTACAGAGGCAGCCCCCTAAATTCCTGGAGTGTGGCAGTTTGGAAACCTCAGTGCTAATTCATTTTGCATTAGTGGTTAGCAGCATAAAATCTTGTCTCCTGGCTTTGAGAAGTAAATTATTCTTGGAGTACTATACTTAGATGCTTTGAGTTTAATTACCTTGTAATTTTGAGGTCATGTTATTACCATGAAATTACATGATTTTGCAAATTTGTTTATAGCCTATAAAAAGGAAGACTTTGGAAATGAATGTTGCTAAATTGGTCCATTGTAAATAGTTCTCTTTTTTGCTTAAAAAGTAAAAATGAAAAGCTTTCCTACCAGAAAAAAAGTAGGCTATTTAAATGCTTTTTCTTTTAAAATGTTAAGAACCGGAATCTTGGGCCGGGGATTTAGCTCAGTGGTTCTGCCACCTGCCTTGAAAGTGCAAGGTCCTAAGTTCAATAACCGGTAACAAAAAAAAAACCAAGAACCAGAATCTTGAGTTAAAGATGTCAAGGTCCCTCCAAGAAGAGTCAGAGAATCTTCAATGGTCAGGAGGCAGGTAGCATTCAGAAAGAAGACCACTTTATTAAGGTAAAGGGGTCAGATATAAGGAGAATGGTCTTATGAGGGACAGTAGTCAGAAGTTCACAAAAATTTGTCAAGTTTTGTCCGTGGAAATTCACAAGCATCTGGCTTGATCTGTATTGCACTTACCATAGAAAATGATTCTATTCTGTCCAAAGTACCTTTATATAACATAAGAGAATGAAGTGAGACACTATTGTTTTATAAGGGGAATGTGTTAGTTACTTTTCTCTCCTTGCTGAGACAAAATACCCAACACCCAAAGTTAAAGAGGAAAGGGTTTATTTAGCTTACAGTTTGTAGTGGTTTCAGTCCATAATCAGCTGACTCCAAGGGAGGGTGGCAGAGGGGACAACAGTTCATGGGGGTGGAAGACAACAAAAGCAACAAGAGGTGGGAGAGGCATCGCAGAGGAGAAACAGTTCATGGTGCTCACAAGGCAGCAAACAACAGGAGTTTTAACTGTGCTTTTCTGCTCCTTTTATTTTATTCAGACTACTGGGATTAGGGTAATACCAAACCAATCACTCACATGCAGTGGTTTGGTAATCACATGCCCTTAATCCTAGCATCACACATTCCAGATTTAGCTACCTTCAAAAAAGACTACATGAGGCTCTAGACACAACCTACAACAGGGAGTCAATATATTTCTCTCTCGTCTCACCCAACAGCCTGACTTTTATATCCTAAGAATTGGTGGCAGGCAATTTTGCCTCCCAAGAAGAGTTGCTGACTGTTAAGGATGCCAATTGGTATGAATTTCAGAGAGGATAAAGGCCATGTCCTATGTGGGCATGGGCTTCCCTTTTTTCCTTGCTCCCTGAAGGGATAGTATGAGCTAAGGGTTGTTCCCAGCAGGACTTGAGACATCTCTGTCTGCTCCTAGCTGCTCTCTTTCCTTTCTGTGGGTAACTTGGGAAGGGGACTCAGTCAAGCTTAGTCTAGTTCTATTGCTCCATTGATGGTAGGCATTGAACTTTCCTTATATCATGATGATGGAACCAAAGTCTTAGCCTTGACCATTGTCAGAGATAGGAAACAGAACCATCTTCACAACTTGCTTTATCTTAGGCTGATTTTGTCTTACTGGGTTGGAGAGAGGATCCTTAAATTGGGTCAGTCTATTTAACAAGAATGCTACTTTGATGTTTACATACAATCACAGTAATACCTAGTCACTTCCACTGATTACTGTTCCTAGGCATGTGTCTTGCATGAAGACCTCATGGGGAAAATGGGTCACTGGTCCAAGGTAGAATTTGTGTGTTTCTATGAGTTCACCATCAACTAACAGTTGACCATTCTCTGACTTAAATGACTAGAAGGGATTCTGGGATTGTAAACTTTGGCATTTTTAATATTTCAATGACCTTTTAAAAGAGTAAACTCAACTTGTAAAATGACATTAAGTACTTTTTTTAAAAGTTCTTAAATGTTTAAAAAATAACATTATGAGATCCAAATGTTGCCAAATAATGATTAAGAATAAATATTTTACAAATATTGCTTTATTTACTTTTTGTCTGCATCCCAGAAACTGTAAGCAATTGGTATATATATTCAGTGCTGGAACTAAAATGGCATGACATATTTAGCAGCTTAATGTTTTATTAAAGTTAAGCCAGCTGGTGGAGATTTGGTAACTGAAGCTGTATCTCAACTTGTTATAAAGTATCTACTGTTGAACTGCACTGGAGGCTAAAAAGCCATCCTGTGAATTCAGGCTATAAGCAGCAGTAATCTAACTCTTGTTACCCTACAGGCTAGAATTTTATATTGGAGGCCAAGTTTTATACATGACTGTTTATAGATTTTGTAATTTCTATGCTTCTAAAAATGAATTTTCAATAAAAATAAGATTATGTTCTGCTGAGGAAAAAATGTAAATTCATCAAATCTCTAATTTTGCAGTAACCAATGCTACTAAGGTCCTCAGGGATACCAAAAACAAATCTGAATACAAAACAATAGAAATGAGGATGAGACCCAGTCCCTCAAGGACTGAAAGGTGGCATACCAGCAGTAAGAAAAAGTTATCATAAGAATGTGAAATGGCTTTCTTCCTCAAGTTGAGCCCATTTTAAAATAGATATACATGTAATTATTACATTATATAAATCAAGTATGTTTATAAAAGGTACTATGAAACTAAAGAGCAGAAGCAGCAGACTTTGCCTAGTTAGTTGAATGGCAGATATGAGTTGATTTTAGTAGTCAATGAATGGCCTTTCAAAGGTAACAATGTTTATGCTGTCTTAAAATATTGATTGAAGTTTGCTAGATGGAGAGCAGATGTATTAGTCAGCTTTCCTAATGCTGGGACACAATATCTGACAACCACAACTTAAAGGAGGAATAAGGTTTAATTTGGTTCATGTTTTAAGGGGATTCAGTCCATGGATAGCTGGCTCTGAGCCAGGAACATCACGGCAGAAGAGCCTGACAGAGGAAAGCTACTTAGTTCATGGTGACCTGGAAGCAGAGCAGGAGAACAGCACCAGAGAGGAAGGAGATAGAGAGGAAGGGACCATATGTAAAATCCAAGGCCACAGCTTCCTGACTCACCCAGAAACACCCAGAAGTATGCTCCTCCAATCCCCTGATCAGGTCCCAAAGCCAATCAGCTTGATACAATCAAGCTTAACTGTCACGGCAAGGAACAGAAATATGTACATCAAGAATAAAATAAGGGAAGTGGAAAGTATATGTACAAAATGTCATCATGGAACTCTATTAGAAAAATCTAGAAAACTTTTCTGTACATGGCCCTTTCCATATACAGAGCTTGCTATGACAGTGAGCCCCGATGAGGAACAACACTTTTACTTTTATTACCTGTTCAGTTATATCTGATTGAATCAAGAATGGACACCTAACTCAATACATTGGTTGTTAAGTAACTAATCCAACTGTTTCAAAAGAAGAGATGAGACAAGACCTGAATAGACTCACTGGAACAGGTGACAATAAAAAAAAACCACCTGTACTGTTTCCTGACTTGTAATGTATTAATGAAAATATAGGAGGTTATATATACTACAGCAGGGCGTAGCAACTATAGCCATTGGGATAATCAAACCTAGGGCTTAATTTTGCACAGCCTGAGCTAAGAATTACTTAGGTAATTTTAAGACATAAAGATGGAGGTGCATGAAGTGGGACAGGAGAAGAAGGAAGAGGATCTAAGAATTACATTGCCTTACAGCCTTTATAGAAAAGATTTACCAACCCTGCCTATAATAACAACTACCACGGATATCAAGGACTTTCCCCTTATATTTTCTTTCTGGAGTTTTTTTCTTTTTCAGCTTTTATTTTTTATCAGTGTATGTCTGTAGTACATAATGATCATGTTCCTCATGGTGAGTTGGCCAATGTATATAACACACCTTAGTTCTTTTCTCATCCCATTCCCCTCTGCTCCTTTTCTCCTCCATCTCTTGGTCCCTTTCTTTTTTCCAAATGATCTGTTTTCTTACTACGTATTATCTACATTTTATTTTGCTCTTTATTTAGATTTTAGGTTTCTCATATAAAAATCCATACAATATTTAAGCTCATGTGTCTGATTTATTTCACTTAACATTATAGTCTCAAGGTGCATCCATTATTCTACAATGACTCAAGTTTACTCATCTTTATGGCACCGTAGCACTCTCTTATGTACAAATACCACATTTTCCTTATCCTTTCATTTGGACATACAGGCCACTTCCAAGATATAGCTATTATGAATTGTGCTGCTATAAACATGACTACGGATGTATCACTGTAATATAATGTCTTTAAGTCTTTCAGGAAGATATCTAGAAGGTGAATTGCTGGGTCAAATGGAATTTATATTTTAGTTTTCTGAGATATCCACACTGCCTTCCAAAGTGGTTGTACTAGTTACAGTCCCACCAATAATGCAGAAGTGTTACCTTTTCCCCATAGCCTCTCTAGCATTTGTTACTATTTGATTTCTTGATAATACTCATTCTTTCTGGCATAAGATGAAATCTCTGTGTTGTTTTAATTTGCATTTCTCTAATGCCCAGAGAGTTCTTTGGTTTCAGATCTGATTTTAAAGTCTTAATCTACTTTGAATTGTCTTTTGTACATAGTGTAAGAGAGGGGTCTAGTTCTTGTGTTTCTTGCATGAGGATGTCCAGTATACCTTTATGGAAAAGTCTCTTTTCTCCATTACATGTTGTCAAAAATTAGTCAGCCACATTTGCAAGAATTTATTTCCAGCCTTTCTATCCTGTTCCATTAGTCCATGCACCTTTTTATGCATGTACCATAATGTTTTAATTATTAAAGCTTTTAAAACCATTTAAAATAGGGAAGCAATTCTGCTTTGCTCTTCTTGCTCAAAATTGCTTGAGCTACTGAGAGCTTGTATGGTTGAAGATGAATTTTAGGATTTCTTTTCCATTTCTATGAAAAAGAGTATTGGAACTCAACCCCTGAAGCACAGGTATCAAAATAAAAAACCAACAAGAGGGAGTGTATAAAACTAAAAAGTTTCTGCACAACAAAGGAATTAATCAACAAAATGAAAAGGCATCTGATGAAATGGGAGAAAATAGTTGTATATCATTTATGTGAGAAGAGGTTAATATTCAAAATGCACAAGGAATTCATACAACTCAGTAGGTAATAATAATAATATGATTAAAATGTGCACATGACCTGAACAGACATTTTTCTGAAGATCACATACAAATAGCTAATCGGTATATAAAAAAAATGCTCAATATCACCAATTGGTCATTACAGAGATGAACATCAAGACAACAATAAAATATCACCTCACACTTGTTAGGACGACCACTATCAAAAAGTCAAGAGATAAGTGTTGCTGAAGATGTGGAAAAGGGAACCCCTGTACACTGTCGGTGGGAATGTGGAGTGATACAGTCATTATGGAAAAGAGTATGGAAGTTCCAAACCAAATTAAAACTAGAACTAAATGTGATCTAACACTCTTACTTCTAAGTATATAGCCAAAGGAAATAAAATCACTATTTTGAAAAGATATCTGCACTCTCATTACCCACTGCTGACTATTTAAAATAGCCAAGTTATACTATATGAAAATAAACTAAGTGTCTATAGCCAGATAGTTTGAAAAAGAGAATGTGATATGCTATATAAACAGATAGACACAGATATAGAGATAGATAGATAAATAGATAACATAGGTAGATTATCCCAGATAGATAGATAATATAGATAGATAATCCCAGAACTCTGAGAGGCTGAGACAGGAGGACTGCCAAGTTCCAGGACAGCCTGGGTAGCTTTGCATCTTAGCAACACCCTGTCTCAAAATTTAAACAATTTTTGAAAAGGACTAAAGATGTATTTTAGTGGTAAAGTGCCTCGGGTTCCATCCCCATTAACCCCACCCCACTCGCCACACACATACACATACAGACTAAAGCAGATACCTTAAAATTTTTGTTGTGTCTACACTAAACCCAATAAAACAAAGTTCTTTTGGTTTCTTAAAATTATAAAAAGCCTTGAATTTAGAGAAATTGTAGGACAGAAGTTATAAAATAAGGTTGGAGTTAGATTAGAAAGGTTTTGTATTTCTTGCTAAACAGTTTCTTTTGGGAAGTCTTAACAGGCTTTAGTTAATACACAAAGGGACTCCTATAAGTTTTAACCAAAGAGACACATGTTTAGACCAGTATTTTGGAAATATCACTCTAACTACCACATTAAAAATACAGATCAGAGGGCTGGGGATTTAGCTCAGTGGTTTCGTTGCCTGCTGCACAAGGGCAAAGACCCGAGTTTGATCCCTGGTACCAAAAATAAATAAATAAAAAGAAAAAAAAAACAGATCAGAATATGTACTGAATGAGTGATGTGTCAAAGTGGGAAACCAGTGAGGAAGTTATTGCCAAGGACAAGGTGTGAGTAGATGTGGATCTGACATAAAACAGTGTTCATAGGAGTGAACAAGACAAGTGAGATTGAAGAAACAAGACATAAGAAGTAGAAATTTACAGGACTTGATGTGAAGGAAAGTGGAAGACAACAAGTAGTGAGGAAGCCTGAGATTTATAGTATCAACAGCTGAGTGAGTATTAAGATTCATAATTCAGCCAGGTGTGGTGGTTCACACCTGGAATCCCAGCACCCTGGGAGGCTGAGACAGGAGGATTGCCAAGTTCCAGTCCAGTCTGGTCAGCTTAGCAACTTAGTGAGACTCTGTCTCAAAATTTAAAAAAAAAATGTTTTAAAGGGCTGAAGATGTATCTCAGAGAGAAGGGCCTGGGTTTAATCCCCAGTGCCACAATAAACAAACAAACAAACTGACTGATGCTTAGCAGGAAGATGGAGGAAAAGAATTCAGCTCTTGACCTATTAACCTACTCACTTCCTTTTCTCCTTGAATATTTCTTCCTATACTAGAAAGGAATATACTTCAAATAGTTTTCTATTCAAATTGTGATCTTCCAGGAATGCTTCTTATGTTGTTTGATATCATAAATGCCAGGTGGGTTGGTGACATTTTTAGGTGTCTACACTGAAAGCTACCATTTTGAAGTAAATTGTAGCATATAGAGAATCTCTATCTGATTTATTTCTTCAACTTGGGCTGACCAATACACCCCCACTGACTTGTCCTAAATTTGCACATTTGAAAATGGAAGTGTATTTTGCTACAGTTTTGCTCAGATTTTCTCTCTGGAATAAATTGGAAATATAATTTAATACCTAACAGTAGCTAAGCTAATTAAATCAGAAGCAGATGGAAACAATTTTTAACAGATTGAATTAATTGTGTGCTAAAGAAGCAATGAAGTTATGTGATGAAAATTGGAGTTACAAATCATAAGAAGCAATAGGTCTCACATGCCTGTTCAGGGATTGATAAAAGTCCATTAGTGCACCACTACCGTAACACTGTCTGCAGTACATTGAGCTATGTACTAATAAGAAGGTCAATACATTGAACATATTTAACTCCATCAAACATGTATGATTATAATATATTATCAATAACCCATGTCTTATGTATATTCTGGTTCCCTCTGTTCATAAGCTGTAATAATTGTGACATCACTCAGATGTCATTTCCCTGTAGTACTTGTTTTGATCACCTACCTGGCTGCTCTCAGATTCTTTCCTATACTTTGTCTGTGCTGCTCTATGTCGTGGCAAGTGGAAGGTTGCAAAGTACATTCCCAAACTCTTTCATGAACTGGTTACAACTGGGTTCAGCCAGAGGAGGTGACGCTGAAAAAGTGGAAGTCAAGAAGGGAGCCACCAGGACATTTCTGCTCCTTTCTGTCCTCTTCAGGCAGCTTCTTGTCAGTGCCTGCCTCTCCTGCATGTTCCCACCCCCTGCTGGTCACACACTCCCTCTGCCCTCCTTTAACCTGAGATTCCATTGCATAGCTATGTCTTCAAGACTCCAGCTGTTTCCTGACAGTCAAAGCCACAAGGCCTTCTGTCCAGTGCCTCCTCCAGGTTCCAGCTCCTTCCTGGCACCCCTGACTTCTAAGCTGTGATGACACTGCCTCCTCCCTTAGTCCCCCGCTCCTTTGTACCTTCTTCCACTTGCTGAATTCTAGGTTGATTCACATTTCCCTGTCTACTCTCAGCTCTTCCAACATCTCTGCAACTAGATCCCCCTATAAAATACCCTCTTTCAAGTAACCTGGAAAGGGTTCTCTATGTATACAGAAAAATGGACCAAAGCTGGTGTCCAGGGTTTCTCTAGAGTTATGAGCCCAGTTTTGTGGCACAGATACAAAGGGGAGATTCTGAAATCAGGCTTGGGTGGGGAGGAAAATATGAATCTAAGAGGATCTTTTGCTCAGTGGCTATCTCAGAAAAGAAGTGAGCCAAGGCCCTAAATGGGCTGTTTCCCTCTGCCTGCCCTACCTGCTCCTTCAGCTTTTGATACTCTCAGGGTGCAAAGTCACTGCAGCAAAAATGCACAACCCATTAACAATCTATTCTCCACATCCTTGTGATAAACATGCCCAAAGAGAAGACTTGGCTGCTTCCTCTGAGAATAAAATTGAAAAAAAGGAGAGACATTAATAGATTAATAAATTATTGAGAGCTAAATCATTATGTAAACAGCATCCTTTAAAAGCAGTCTTTTGATGCCTTTTGTAGGATGGAAAAATGAGCTGATCTAACCTCAGTTAAGTCACCTGACTCTGGCATGTTTGATTTTTTTTTTCAGACAGGAGAAAGCAACACCTTTTGCTAAATTGAAAGGACTTAGAACAACCAGGCAACTAGCAAGCAGGAGAACAGAAGCAACAGAGTCTAGGATAGAAGTTGACCTGTTGACTCTTGAGCCAGCAGAGCTGGGTTTGAGTCATAGCTCTTTTGTCTACTATCCTTGTGATTTTGTTCTGTAATATTGCTTTAATCCTGATGCCTCAGTCTTCTGAACTATAAAAATGGGGATAATGGCACTGATCTCTTTAGATGGTTGTGAGGATTAAATAGACATATTTTTAAAGTATTATTGTAGTGCTGTGACTGGACTCAGCAAGATCTAAAAAAGTAAAGAGCTGAAGAAATGTGAAAGCTTACTGATAGTGTTATTTATTCACTGGAATGAGAGGGAAGTTCTTAAAAATGTGGACTGTGGGGCCACATCCCTTGAAATTCTGATTCAAAATGTCTGGATTTTTAACAGATTCATACCTAGGGGCTATAAATGCCTCTTGACCAAAGATTCCATTATGTGAAACATTGTCATTTTTATTTCATTCTCTACCTTTTGGCAAAAGTTCCTCTGAATCCACTTTTCCTTTTCACCAGTGAACTATCTAAATTCTAAAGTTGCTTTCCTGAAGCATTTTGTTAATCAGGGAAACAGAAAGTAAATCAAACCACACAAGACCTGGGAGAGGTTTGGCCACTCACTGACCAGGTAGTGTTAGACAAGTTTCTTCACTTCAAATCATAGTTTTCTCATTTAAAAAAATGAAATAGTAGTATTCGTCCTATAAGATTTGATCTCAGGATCAACAGAGAAAAAGGATATGAAAGCATTTTGAACACTAGAAAGTGTTACAGTAATATAAGTTGTCATTATTCTATGAAGGTGATAGAATTACAGTCTCAATTTAATAAGGAATAAACAAGGGAGAGTTTTAATGTTTACTTGATACAAACTGTAAGTGGTCAAAGCTTACTTTTCTCATTATAAAGCAAGTTTTTTTAAACATCTCATTTCAAGTCCATGACATTTCACTCATTTTGGTTATTAAACTATCTGAATTGGATTCTGGTTAGTCTTGCCCATCTTCAATCACATAGGCAGCCCAAAGTGCTGTCCCTGAGCCTGACACAGGCTGCGCTTATGGTATGCACCAGTAGTATGGAGTGAGGGTGGGTGCGCCCACACCTCTGAACCTGTCCTGCCCTGCCCTTTCTTCCTTACCTTGGGAGAAGGAGGGAGAAACACAATGTTTCCTTATATCCTATCTCACAGCACCATGGTGGCTTGGTGGCCACTTTCCTCTGTGAATTGTTCTTGCAGAACATTGACCAGGTAGCCCTTTCCTTTCTCTTTATCATGAAAGCTGGTGGATCCTGGCTGAAAGAATGACACCTATGTCAATTCTGACCAGAAAACTTGAGGGCCCAGTGGAAACAGATTCCTGTTTCCCTTCCCATAGCAACACCTGTGTTCCGGGTGGCTCCGCCTACATCAGCCTTTTTCATTGGGGATGCCTTTGACGGACATGAAGAGTGGCATGTGAGTTTGAAACTTTGAGACTTTTGGAATCCCATTCAGCATAATCTAAACTAGGCTGAATAAAACAAAGGTGTGGGTAGAAGCCAGAGCACCCAAAGAAGAATACCCTAAGATAAGCCAGCCAGCTCGAGCAGCCTCATATTAGTACTCCTGAGAATAACTCATCACAAGCCACACTACATTTGGCTATAGAGAATAAGGAACAATCTTGATGGCTACTTTTCTGAACAGTGGTCAGACTCCCCATTTATTTATCAGACTGGTGCCTGTGGTACTATACTCTGGTTGCTGTGGTTATCATGGAATCAGTGCTGGTGGAGGAGGAACTCACATGTTTGGAAACTCAATATCAGTTTATGTGGATAAACTGAGGAGTTGAAGAATGAAAAAGCTGTTTTTTAAATACCAACTTGCAACACTTGGTAAAATTGTAGAATTAATTTAATAATTTGAAAAGACCATCTTAAAAAGAAATAAGATTTAATTTGAAAAGACAAGCCATAAATTGGGAGAAAATATTTGCAGAATATGTATTAGTTTATGGACTTATATCTACACTATCCAAAGAACTCATAAAGGCTGACAATGAGAACACAATGCAGTTTAAAAATTGCCAAAAGGTGTAAGCAAAGATAGTATCAAAGAAGGTATACAGAGAGTTAATAAACATATAATGACCAACACCCTCTGTCATTAGGGAATTGTAAGGCAAAGCCACAGTGAGATACTAATACTCACTTATTAGAATGGCTTAAGAAACTGAATAGTGAATGCTGCAGGTGATGTGGAACAACAGGAAATCCTTTTGATTGCTGGTGCAAATGCAAAATGCCATAACCACTCTGGATGAGAGTCTAGCAGTTTCTTGCAAAGCTAAAATAGTCTTACCATGCAATCCAGCACTCATACACCTACATATTTTTCCAAATGAGTCCAAAACTTATGTCCAAAGAGAAACCTTCACATGAATTTTTTAGGCGCTTTATTTACAATTGCCAAAAGGTGGATGGAGGGCTGGGGATTTAGCTCAGTGGTTTTGCCACCTGCTGCGCAAGCACAAGGACCCAAGTTCAATCCCCGGTACCACAAAAAAAAGGTGGATGGAAATAAGATGTTCTTCTATGGACATAGACATACAATGGAATATCAGTCAGAGTTTTAAAAAAATTGAGCTACAAAAACACTTGGAATGTTTTTAATTTTATATCGCTAAGTATGATTGCTAATTTTCTGTGCCAATATAGGTAGGCCAGGGAACCCAGTTATTTGGCCATTCTTCTAGATGTTACTATATAGGTAGTTTTAGATGAGAGTGATATTTAAATTGGTAGACTCTGAGTAAAGCAGCTTACCCTCCATAATATGGGTGGCCCGCAACCATTCAGTTGAAGGTCTGAATTGAAAAGGAGTGACCTCAGAAGAGGAGGAATTTGCCAGCCAATGGTGTGTGGTCTCAAACTACCCCCTAGTTCTCCAGCCTGGCAACTTACTCTGCAGATTATACTACATAGTTCTTAACCACATGACATTCTGGGAAAGGTAAAACTACACAGACAGTAAAAAAAAAAAAATCAATGGTTGCCAGAGGTTGAGGAGTTGGGGTAGAGATGAATAGGTGGAGACAGGATATTTTAAGGCAATGACATTATTATATGTGATAATGGTGAGATTTATGAATTTATTTATTTGTCAAAATCCGTAGACATATACAACACAAAACCTTAATGTAAAATGTGCATACCAGTTAGCAACAATGTGTCAGTATTAGTCCATCAATTGTAACAAGTATAGTGCACTAATATAACATTAATAATAGGAGAAATCTAGAGTAAGGAAGAGAGATAGGAAGTCTGTACTTTGTGCTCAGTTTTATGTAAAATTAGAATTCTTTAAAGAATAAAGCCTACTATTTTTTAAAAAGATAAGACTATTATTGTCCACTAGTGGGAATAGTACTTATTGTGTTGTGGAGGCAAAAAAATCAACTGCTAGGGCTAATGATGGATCTGAGGAACATGAAATCTATTGTACATTATAGGAAAATACTTTGGAATTGGAAAATCTTACCACTGCCATCTGATTGACTATGGGATCATGGCAGATTAACCACAATGAGTTTATATTTTTTCACAACTAGAAATAGTTAAATGAGATGGAGTTGTCATGAAAATTAAGTGAGAGAATATATGAAAACTTGTTAACATTGAGTGGCTCAGAAGATGGCAGAGATGTAATCATGTAGCTGATGCCTAGAGAAAAGAAGGGGGGGGGAAGAAATAAAAAATAACCAATTTGAGACTCTATGAGGGCTTTGGCATACTGCACGGGTTTTTTTTTATATTCAATTACTATCATTATTACTTTCAGCAACCTAATACACAATATTCAGGTATAACCCTACCTGGGACTAGGTATAACCCTACCTAGGCTGGGTGGAAAAGAGTGAAATCCTTGAAAAAAATAACTTTGAATCATATAAAAACTCCTCCTTTTTCACAGAGAAGGGCACAAAAGGGGAATCATCTTACTAAACTCTTTTTTTTTTTCTTACTAAACTTTCAGTAAAAAGAGAAAACAGAAACATAAAGAATTCTGAACAATTTCTAGAATAAAACTCTAAGAGAAAAGTTCATATATTACCTCAGTGTCCACCTTTAGTTTAAATAGTTTTCAATAAAAGTTAAAAGCCAATCAGTTTGAGTGATTTTGAAAAGATTATGATTTCAACACAGTTTAACTTGAGTCTTACAACATATTTTCCTCCCTGATGTGAATGATATGCCAAAGAGAAGCCAAGTAGCCAGGTAACGTGCCCCAGTTTCCTCAACAAAGGCTGAAAAACTTTAATTTTCTTAAACAAAGAGTCTTGCCCCTGATTTTCTGGAGGACCTCTATTTTAAGCAGCTCCTCTTATTCTGCTTCAAGGACTCTATTTTTTGAAGTCTTGATTTCTCCCAGATGCCAAACTATAGGAAGTCATATGACTGGGGCTGAATCTACTGCATCAGGTCTTACATTTAAAATGCTAAAGAAGACTTCATGTTTCAATAAAGAAGACTTGGAAAAGCATCTCATTTGACTGGGGACAGAACTAAGGGTAATTTGCCCAAAGTCTCACACCTAGTAAGTGATAAGAGAAGGTTTCTATCCAGATCCTTGTGACTTCAGAGACCACTTTCAGCTATACTTTTCATTTCTGTGTCCTCGAACCCTGACACCCAAGTAGTTCTGTCTTTGGGACAAATTCCATTCTAAAAGGTGGCAGGTGGCAAATTTAACTTAAAGGGGAATCTCATTTTGCCCAAATCTATTAAGAGTAATTAAGAATATCAAAATGGGCTCAAGCTCATGAAATCCTGATTTCTTACCTTCAAAAACAACAACTGTCTTGTGATTCTGTTAAACCATGGTCCCAACTTCTCCATCACAAGCCTGTCTGCTTTCTTCTCGTCTTCCTCCTCACTTTGATACCCTCGCTCCATAGGGCTAAATCCTGTGACTTTTCCTCCCTTCACTTCATTTCACTCTCTGCTCTCACCCCACTCTCCCAGGCCATTCTCCTAACTGCTTCCCCATAAGGCCAACACCTATTTCATGATGATAGCATTTTCGTACACAAAAACTGTCTTGGAACCCTTTATTGGAAGCAAAGGCAGGGAAACAAGAAGAGTCGAACATTTACAAATTATGCTAATATTTGCCTTTCTTCACATTTGAGAGATGTCCTAAGTCAGGTCCTAAATCTCACTCATTTCTGAATTTCTCATTTACAGTTTCTACTTGCTCAACCAGACTATATCACAGGGGCAACTGTCTATATATCAGGCTGATCTGATAAAGGCTTTGTACCCTCCCTAATCTGTGAAACCCCTATTTCTAACAGTTACCCCCGGTGCACTCACTAAATTTCTACTTGTCAGATTAGAGTTTCTAAAAAATGACTGTAGTAATACATATTTCATCCTACATGCTCTTTTTACAGTGTGAATTGACTTTCCTCCATCAGAAAGCAGGGTCAATGTTCTCTTCCCTTGAACCTTGGCAGACTTTATGAACTACCTCAATCAACAGAATATTGTGAAAATAGAGGCATTTCAACTTTCACCTTTCTCTTGGATGGCTCACATTAGGGAAGCCATGGTTATACATTTAGGCCCATGGGAGAGGCATTGATGCCTCCAGCCAAGAGCCAGCACCATATTTCCAGACATGTATGTTAGTGACTCACCTGGGACATGGACCCTTCAAGCCTTCAGGTGCTTGTGGCCCCAGCTACCACAGGATTGCAGTGTTATTAGAGATTCAAGTGAGAATTCCACATCTGATCCCTTCCCACATTTCCAACCAACAAAAACTGGAAGTGATAATATAACAATATTATGTCACTGAATACTGGGCTGATCTTATGTAGCAATGAATAAATAACTGTTAATACCTAATCTTAAATTTGTACCAGCATTGTGCAAATCAATTCAGGTTTATTATACTGCACCTCTATTGAGGGCAAAGTGTTTTCAAAAGGTTAAGGCCAGAATAGGCTGTGGGGTTCTTTTATTGCCCTGAGGAAACAGGCAGCACTTGGGCCAAAGAAACATTATTCAGAAAGAACATTCAGTCTATTCAAAAGTTAGATCACTTCTAAGAGATTCTAAGTTTTCTCTAAGAGACTGCCTGAATTGATCTGATTGCTATGGCAGGATCTTAATTCTATGGATGAATAGGAGGATTTGCTCATGGAGGTGAGAATTTAAATTCTTTCTCATTAGAGTCCTGAGTGGACTCTGCACCATTCAGAGATTATAACATCCTCACTCTGTGAGTCTCCTTCTGTGGTAGAAGAAAACTTCCATCTAGCAGGAATGGGCAAGGGAGAGCTTTTGGAAGACTGCTTTAAGAGAATCATGGGAGTCCAGCAATATCCCAATGGTGTTTTAAAGGTCAGAGAGACATTTGTGATGCTTTACAGCACACACACTGGATGGGCAACCAGCACAAGATGGAAGAATCACTGAAGGAGAGCCATGATATACTATCCAGAAGAACAAGACATGCTGCAGGAAGATTACAATTCATCACATAAGCTATTTGCTCAGCAGGAAGGATCAAAATGTGGAAATGCAATTTTTGCTTTTTGTATTTTCCTCCCTTCTCCTGAGGACTCACCTGTTCTTTCGTTGGCTCAGAACCCCACTAAGTATCACCTGAGATGTCTCATGGAACACAGGAAAGGGGGATGCCAGTGGAAAAAAAGTAGAGCTGACAATTTTGAGACTCTAACTTCAATATGAAACTGAGTATTTCCCCTCTTTGACCTGAAAACAATGAACAGCTACTTAGGGAAGTCACATTTTGGAATATGTTTTTCAGTCAATTTGACCCTTTTTATCTGCAAAAAATGAAGGATCACTCAGGTTTCCTTAAGCCATTGGGGTCATTATAAATATGGAAATGAGCAAGACAGCAAAATAGATATGACTTTGGTTCTCAACACACAGATATTTATGTAAGAAATATCACATTCCTTAATTTTCTAAATCAAATCAAATCAAATCTAGTATTGCCACCACAGTGGTAGAAAATCTAATTTTCCTCATTTTAAATAAATGGAAGAATTAGAACTTTGGGACCTATGGAGGTCCAGCAAACTTGGAAAAGAGATTCCGATGATCATAATTCATTATGGGTAGAAGCTAGGCTAAGCTTCCCCAATTTCATTCAGAGATGCTCATGGAATGCACTTATTTAAGATTGGGCTTCCAAGGCAACAGCACATAGTCCATGCTCTCTTTACACACATATGTCACTGCTGTAACCAGCTGCCTCTCCTAGGTGCCATGTGGAAGGATGCACTCACTGTCCTCCAGTCCCTGCTGCCAACCTCCGTCCTTTTGCCAGAGGCACACAAAGTGTGACTGGGAAGAGTGCTCAGTCAGTCAAGGGTTTAGGTAATAAGAGGGCATCTTACCTATAGAGGACATGAAAACAATAATTAAATTTACAAGTTTACTTTTTAAATATACCCTTCAGGCAATTTAAAAATACTCATCCCTCCCAGGTGTGGTGAAACACACCTGTAATCACAGCACTATGGGAGGCTGAGGCAAGAGTGTCACAAGTTTGAGCCCAGCCTGTGCAATTTAGCAACTCTGTAAGACCCTATCTCAAATTAAAAGACACAACAACAACAATGAAACACCACAACTCATTTTTGTCAAGAGGCAGACTGTCTCCACTTATCCTTGGTCTGCCACTACCTTTTGAATGATAAGAGCGTAGCTCTTTTAACTCTCTTCTGCCACACTAAAAATTTCAATCTTTTGTACATGAAAAGCCTTATATGCTGGCATCATGGGAAGAAAAGGAAATAAAATACATCTAGTTTTATTGGGATGAGAATCTGAATGGTCCAGCAAATCCTCATTATTCTCATTGCATGGAGCTTTCCCACTTGGCTACATACCTCTGACCTAATAAGTGGTGGGGTATGGTTATGACATGTCTTAACGTTGACTTATGTGGAAAGAACTTCATTTAAATGGGATGCAGGTATACAGATATAGTGAGTTAGTCTATGCAAAAGAATTTCAATTTGTTGAATGGCTTTCAAGGTGGGCAGGTGAGTGGGAAGCGATGAAACAGTTTAGAGTGGCATATGGCTTGAACTCTCTCACATGCCTTCACGTGTGGCTCTGGTAGTTGAATAAGACTGTGCAAGATCAGCTTTCAAGGCCAAGTACTGGCTACTGACTTGATGAGAAAATTCATTCTGTCTCAAACTCCCTGCCTAGAGAGGAAGATTAACAGGATTAAGATAAGTCCTCAGAGGATGCCTACAGGGATAACAAAAAATACTAAGTGACTTCAGCAGTAGAGGATATTTATCTATTTCAGAGCTTAGGGTAAATACCTGTTGTTTGTTTCATCATTATTACTAGGTTAAGGTATCTTTCAGCAAAGAGGAAAAATTGAATTTAAAGCACTGCCACTCGACTTCCTCAGTTGCGCAGAATGCGCAGAATCAGCCCGCTGCAGACAGGCAGGTCTGTGGACGCCTTAGCAACATCCTGAGTCACTCGGACCATGCCAAATGAGCCTACGCCCAGGCAGCAATCCACTGGACACCCCCCACCCCACCCCCCACTCCTCTATACAGCCACCTGGTTCCACACTACACAGACGCAGAGGACACTGGACCACCAGACCACTATACTGGGTAAGTTGGAGTCATCTTCACCTCCCATCAGGACCGGGACTATCTTCAGGGGAAGGGCAGCTGGAACCTGCAATACAACTCTGCAGAGTTCAACCCTACAGGAGGACAGGGAGCTCAACTTGGGACTGGCAGTCAGAAATCTGCCTGAATCTCATGCGTCTGTGACTAGCTTGCTGAGACTCATTGACTTATATCTGCACGCTGCAACCCACGTTGTCTATTGTGACAGCAGAAACATACCCTGAAAGAGGCCCTTCATCTTCATGGTTACTTTTTATTCCCAAAATTGGTTTTATTATTTTGGTTTTTTTCTCTTTTCTTTTCTTTTGCTCCACTTATCTTTAATTTTTTTCCCTACTCTTTGCAAGTATTTGTTTTTCTTTCAATTTTTCTTTTCTTTTCTTCTTTCTTTTCTCTTTCCTTTCTCTCTCTCTTACACTCACTCTCTTGCTCTCCCACATTGTTCATGTGCCCTTTTTGTCCCTCTTTTAGTCCTCATTCAGAGTTCTTCTTTATTTTCCTAGTATTCTCTTTTTCCTTCTCACCTGTGTCCTCTGACCACACTGCTAACCTTACCCTATCCTTCTTCCCATCTGTCCCTCCTTCCCCAAGCTCTTCTAACTCCCCATCCCAAAGGGTAAAGTTGTTATGCTGAAGAGTTTATTCACTATATGTTGGGTTGGTCCTTGATCTTGATTTAATTCACACAGCTAAAGGTGATAGATTAATAACTACCACAAAATGTCATTTTCTAAGATGTACTTGATGCAGTGGTGTTGCTGATTGTATCACTTGGGCTAAGGTGTTGGTATTGATCTAGTCAATGAACCTTCCTAGTATAAGGAAAACAAGATAGCCTTAGAGTCATTAGAGACTCAAAACTTAAAGACCAGCTATATCTGGAAGACACCTCTGAGAAGCAATCATTCCATAAGGGTTCTAATTACAAGCAACAAAGATACCTACAATAAGCAATTTCAAACTATCAACCAAGGAGTTAAACCAAGGACAATACCAGAAACAAAAATGAGAAGACATTTAAGCAAGGCACAAACTCAGACTTCCACCCCACCAAGGGTAAATCCTGGGGAAGTGAAATGGAAAAGTCCCATAATCAACCACCTGAATACCTTGAACTGATAGCACAGAAAGTAACAAAACAGATGAATGAGGCTCTAGAAAAAATCAAAGCAGAAATAATCTCCCAGATATCCACAGAGATGGTGAGCAGAGTGAAAGACATGATTAGAGGATCCTAGAAAAGAAACAGATAAAAAAATAGATGAGCTCAGAAACATGCTAGAAGCCATGAATACCCAGCATAAGAAAGAAATGAAAACCATGATCATCCAACATAAGAAAGAAATGGAATCCATGAAACAGATTCAAACAGATATTCAGGAGATCAAAACTCCATTGAAAGTATCCACAGTAGATTAAGGGAATCCGAAGATAGAATATCAGATAGAGAAGACAGGATCATGGTTAGAGACCATAAAAATAAAGATTTCTTAAAAATAGTAAGGGGCCACGAGAAATCAATCCACCAACTGCTAGATGATGCAAAGAAGAATAACATAAGACTGATAGGAGTCCATGAGAAAACAGGAGAAAGCACAATTGACATAAAAAAAAACTGTTCACAAAAGTAATAGTGGAAAACTTTCCAGACAGAGGTAGAGAATTGGACATACAGATAAGTGAGGCATATAGAACTCCAACTAGCCATGACCAAAAAAAATCTACATCTAGACATATAATAGTCAAGATCCCAGAAACTCAACAGAAAACCAAAATCCTACAAGCAGTTAGAGAAAAGAAACAAATCACCTACAAAGGAAAGCCCATCAGAATCACAGCAGACTTCTCAACACAAACCCTCAAATCAAGGAGAGCCTGGAGTGAAGTATTTCAAGCCCTAAAAGAAAATAACTTCCAACCTAGACTGTTGTATCCTGCAAAATTATCTTTCAAAATCAATGGGGAAATTAGATACTTCCACGACAAAGAACACCTGAGAAATTTCATGAAAACCAAACCAGCACTACAAGCAATTCTAAACAATATCCTAGAAAAAAGCAGTGAAGATCACAACTCCATGAAGCCCAACAGAGGGAAGTCACCAGGCAAGGTAAGACACTAAAGGGAAAGGGGGAAAAATAAGAAATAAAAGAGCCAACAAAAGTAAAACATCATGACAAGGATAAATCAGTATCTATCAATTATAACCATCAATGTTAATGGCCTCAATTCACCAATCAAAAGAAATAGACTGGCAGAATGTATTAAAAAGGAAAATGCAACAATATGCTGTATACAAGAAACACACCTAACTCAAAAAGAAACTCATAGGCTGAAAGTAAATGGATGGAGAACAGTTCTCCATGACACAGGAACCCAGAAAAAAGCAGGTGTAGCAATCTTATTTGCAGACAAAGTAGATTTCAAACCAAATCTAATTAAGAGAGACAAAGATGGTCACTACATCCTTGTGAAGGGAACTATTCAAGAGGAAGAGATGACAATCCTAGATATATATGCACCAAATACAAATGCCCCCAACTATACAAAACAAATATTAATAGGCATGAAAAACCCCATAAACACTAACACAATTGTAGTAGGGGACCTCAATACCCCATTATCACAAATAGACAGATCATCTAGACAAAAAGTTGACAAGGAAATTCTAGAACTGAACCAAGCTATTGAACAAATGGACTTAATAGATGTTTACAGAGTGTTCAACCCCACAAAATTGGAATACACATTCTTTTCGGCTGCTCATGGGTCATTCTCCAGAATAGACTACATGCTAGCTCATAGGACATATCTAAGTAAATGTAAAAGAATTGAAGTTACCCCCTGTATATTATCAGACCATAGTGCAATAAAATTGGAGATCAATAACATAAGAAACCTCAAAACCCCAACAAACACATGGAAACTGAATAACACCCTCTTGAACAACCAGTGGGTCACAGAAGTAATTAAAGAAGAAATTAAACAGTTTCTACAAGTAAATGAAAATGCCAGTACAACATACAGGAATCTATGGGACATAATGAAAGCAGTTCTACATGGGGAATTCATAGCAGTGAATGGCCATATTAGGAAAACAGAGAAAACTCAGATAAATAACCTAATGCAGAACCTCAAGCTCCTAGAAAAAGAAGAGCATAAGGAATCCAAAGCTCATACAAGAAAGGAAATTATAAAGATGAGGGCAGAAATCAATGCAATGGAGACTAAGAGAACAATGCAAAAAATCAATGAATCAAAGAGTTGGTTTTTTGAAAGAATAAACAAAATCAATAAAACTTTAGGCAAACTTATCAAAAAAAGGAAAAGAAAGGCACAAATACATGCAGTTAAGAATGAAAAAGGTGAAGCCACAACAGATCCAACAGAAATCCAGAGGATCATCAATACCTACTTTGAGAACCTCTACTTCAATAAACTGGAAAACACAGAAAAAATGGGCAGATTCCTAAATACATGTGAATTTCCAAAGTTAAATGAAGAAGATATAGAAATTCTAAACACCCCAATTAAAATGAGTGAAATTGAAAATGTAATAAAATATTTACCAACAAAGAAAAGCCCAGGTCCAAATGGCTTCACTGCTGAATTTTACAAGACATTTAAAGAAGAACTAACGCCATTACTCTTTAAACTCATCAAGGAAATTGAAAGGGTAGCAATACTTCCAAATTCATTCCTGGAAGCAAGTGTGACTTTGATTCCAAAACCAGGGAAAGACCCAACCCAAAAAGAGAACCACAGGCCAATCTCCCTAATGAACATAGTTGCAAAAATCCTCAACAAGATACCGGCAAACAGAATACAGAGGGTCATCAAGAAGATCATACACCATGACCAAGTCGGATTTATCCCAGGGATGCAAGGATGGTTCAACATCTGTAAATCAATAAATGTAATACAGTATATTAACAGAGTCAAGGACAAAAACCACATGATCATCTCAATAGATGCAGAAAAAACATTCGACAAAATCTAACACCTATTCATGATAAAAACGCTACAGAAAATTGGAATAGAAGGTCTTTATCTTAACCTGATTAGGCTATCTATGAAAAACCAACAGCCAATATCATACTAAATGGTCAAAAGCTGAAAACTTTCACACTAAAGTCAGGAACAAGACAAGGATGCCCACTGTCACCACTCCTGTTCAATATAGTTCTGGAAACATTAGCCACAGTAACTAGAAAAGAGAAATAAATAAAAGGAATAAAGATATGAAAAGAAGAAGTTAAACTGTCATTATTTGTTGATGATATGATACTTTACATAGAAGACCCAAAAAACTCTGCCAAAAGACTTCTAGACTTAATTGACAGATTCAGTAGAGTAGCTGGATACAAGGTCAACACTCAAAAGACAATAATCTTCTTGTACACGAATAACAGACTCACTGAGAGAGAAATTAAGGAAACAATTCCTTTTACAATAGCATCCAAAAAAATGAAATATCTAGGAATCAATCTAACAATGGAAGCAAAAGACCTCTACACTGAAAACACAGCACTCTGAAAAATGAGATCGAAAAGGATACAAGAAAATGGAAAGACATCCCTTGTTCCTGGGTAGAAAGAACCAATATAGTCAAAGTGACCATACTTTCAAAACTACTATATAGATTCAATGCAATGCCAATTGAAATTCCAACAATATACTTCACAGAACTAGAGAAAAAAATCCAAAAATTCATTTGGAACCATAAGAGACCTAGAATAGCTAAAGCAATTCTAAGCAACAGAGACATGGCTGGGGGGTATCACAATCCCCAACTTGAAACTATACTACAAAGCTACTGTGATAAAATCAGCATGGTACTGGCAATGCAACAGACCTGAGGATCAGTGGAATAGATTAGAAGATGCAGAAACAACTCCAGACATGCTCAGCCACCTCATCTTTGACAAAGGAGCCAACCACCATCATTGGAGGAAAGATAGCCTATTTAATAAATGGTGTTGGAAAAACTGGATTTCAACCTGCTAAAGATTGAAACTAGACCCATACCTATCACCATGTACCAAACTAAGATCGAAGTGGATTAAAGATCTAAATATTAAGACAGAAACACTAAATTTGCCGGAAGATAAGTTAGGTAGAATTCTTGAAGACATTGGCATAGGAAAAGACTTCATGAATAAAACCTCAGAAGCATGGGACCTAGCAGAAAGAATCAACAACTGGTATCTCATCTTATTAAAAAGCTTCTGCACTGCAAAAGAAACCACCAACAGAGCTAACAGACAATCTGCAATATGGGAAGAAATTTTTAGCAGCTGTACCTCAGACAAAGGACTACTATCTAGAATATATAAAGAATTGAAAAAAATCAGATCCCCCAAATTCGAAGACCCAATTCAAAAATGGGCATCTGAAATGAACAGACATTTCTCAGACGAAGAAGTAAAAGCAGCAAACAAATATATGAAAAAGTGTTCAACATCACTGGTCATTCGAGAGATGCAGATGAAAACAACACTGAGCTTCCACCTCACCCCACAAAGAATGGCTGCTATTAAGAAATCAACAAATAAATGCTGGCGGGGTTGTAGGGAGAAAGGAACCCTTCTCCATTGTTGGTGGGAGTGCAGACTGGTGCGACCACTGTGAAAGTCAGTATGGAGATACCTCAAAGAACTAGGACTGGAGGTCCCATTTGACCCCACTCTTCCCTTGCTGGGTATCTTCCCCATAGAATTAAAAGAATCATACCACAGTGATATATGTGCACCCATGTTCATAGCAGCATAGTTTGTAATAGCTAAAGCTTGGAAGGAGCCCAAGTGCCCATCAACTGGAAACTGGATAAAGAAAAGGTGGGTTTTTTAATAAAATGGAGTACTACTCAGCCATAAAGAGTGAAAAACTAGAGTCATTTATAGCTAAATGGATGCATATAGAGGCCATACTCTTAAGTGAAATAAATAGGACACACATGTGTAAATACTGAATAGTTTCACTAGGGTGAGAAACTGAGAGTATAAACAAGGGTTAAAATGATTAAAATGAATAACTGATAATTTGAAATAGGAAAAAAGTTCCAAAGATGGAGTGAAGGGGAAAGGAAAAGAGGGAAAGGAAAAACTATGAAAAAAGGAAAAACAAAGGAAATGAAATCTATGTAACTAGGGAAGGGCGGGGGGTGAAGGGCACACAAGTAATGGGGAAAAAATAAGAACCAAGATATATCATGTAGAGGTACAAACACCCAATGATAAATGTAAATGAATTGTATACCTAAAATGTACCAATAAAAGAACTGAAAAAACAAAACAAAACATGACCTCCCCACTAAGGGCCATGGCTGAGGCCAGAGTAATGGCCTATGAAGCTGTGGGGTGATATGAGGTAACATCTGAAGCTCAGGTCGGAGTAATCGCACCCAAACTTCATTCCCACAATTAGTGCCTTCATAGCTTGAAGGACAATGCTCTGATACAACCATGTATTTTGTCTATCTTGCTTCTAATTTGAAAATGCTTAGACTTCTCTTTAAAGCCTTGCCCCCATTTGTTTCCATTGTAATCTCACGTACTGTACATCTATACGTGCACCTTTACCCTGATTGATGAATAATAAAATTTGGTGGAAGAGATGGGCCAATGCCTTTTGCCAAAGGAGCATTGGCCTTCCCATTTCACACTTTCTCTTTTAAAAAAATAAATCAATAAAAAATAAAGCAGTGCCACTCAAAGTGTGGTCCATGAGCCAGCATCATCATCATCCATGGAAACTTGTTAGAAATAACCTTTGTTACTTCAATCAAATGAGAATGTAGTTATTTACTACTGCAGCATACCTCAACTATACTGACTAATATAACTATGCATCATGACTCATGATATGGACCAAAAGTAGTGCTTCAAGAAAAGTTATAGCTCTAGATGTGTAGACACAAAAAAAGACAAAGGCAGAAAATCAACAAACTAAGAAATTCAATAAATGAATTAGAAAAAAGTACAACAATAACAACCCCCCAAAGTTTAACTAGAGATGAACCATAAAGCTAAGGGTCAGTTCTTTGAAAAGACTAGTAATGTCAACACATCTCTAGTGAGCCTGACCAAGAGACAGAGAAGGCACAAATGTGATAAAGATCATTTGGAATGGAAATGAACTGTATTGATAAGGATAAGAAAAACCAAGTACTCAAAAAATAACCAAAATCTGAACAGCCTAAAATCATTTCTGTCACAATCCAGTTCAGGTCTATTAGCTGCACTTGGTGACTCCCCTCCAAGTGCTGACACAGGCTGTAAATTGTCCCTACTGATTCTCAGTAGGAGCAGACAGCCACCACCAGGAGCAGTCAGCACCAGGGTGGATTTGAACTGTGCATCTTAACTCTAGGATCCCAGCTTTTCAAATTTCTTCTCTTCATTTTATCTTGGAACATGACCCTGCATTTTACATGCTTGGATATTTGGACTTCGTGTATTAGTCATGATAGGCTGTGTTGTGGCAGTAAGAACCTATGCAACAGGACTACTTACAATGTGTTACCATTTTATAGAGCTTGAAAACATCCAAAATGAAGTAATATATTATTTAAATGTATACACATCATATAATACTATTTTATAAAAAAGCAGGGGAATAATAAACATAATATTTAAGAAATAACTCTATTACAAGGTGCAGATGGTAGTCCAGTGCTCACACCAGACCTTTTGCCCTCACACTGGCAGGAAGTTACCCCATCAGTGGGTGGAGACTTCATAGGGGCCTAAGCATCTTTGGGAGCCTGAGCCAAAGCTGGAAGTGAAGTTTCAGCTTGTGACCATTAATTGTTGTATGTCAACTTGCCTGGATCAAGAAATGCCTAGCAGATTAGAGGAGCATATTCTAGGTGTGTCTGTGGAATATTTCCAGAGATGATTGGCATGTAGTACAGCAAACTGAGTGGGGCAGACCCCCTCCAATTGTGGGGGTAACAACCAACAGACTCATAGCCTGGATGGAGTAAGAGGGAAAGGAGGAAGTTGGCCAGCATTTGGAAGAGCTCCACTGTGCTTGCGGCAATGAATCTTTTGCTGCCTTTGCCTGTGGACATCAGACTCCAACTTCTTTAACCTTCAAACATAGATTCATACCAGCAGTTACCCAGGGAGCTTCCGGGTCTTTGGTCTCAGACTGGTGCTATTTTCTTAACTCCTTTTTTTCTGCAGCTTCTACCTTGCTGTGAAAAGCTACTGGATCTGCCAGCTCTCTAGCATGCAGATGGCAATTGTGGACTCTCCCTCCTTTTATCCTGTAAGCTTATCTAATAAATTCCCATATATTCTCTAGAAAATCCTAAGCAATACAGAGCTGGAGCCCAAGCCTGGGCTTGAGCCTTGGTTCAACTTTGGCCTTGGCCTTTGACTAGCAAAACCTAAGATCCTTGGCAATATCGGCACAAACATACTTCCTGGGACAGGCAAGACTGAGCTTACAACTGTTATCGTTGGGATCTTAAGACTTAACCACCCCAGGTTTTACAAGGGTCTTAAGATTCTCAGAAAGTGCATTTATGACCTTGGTTTTTCTGGCCTGTATCACCTTGCCAAAACACACATTTTTCCAGGAATTTGGGGCCTCCCTACCTAAGAGATTCATATCAAGGTTTCTTTTACTATTTCTGTGCCATTTTCAGGACTGATTATATGTGGTGTGGTTCTTAGACTTGGCCAAGTCTACACTGTGTGCTGCATCTTTGCGTTCTTGAATTGTGTAGGGAACAGGGGAAGGGGATGTTACCAGAACCTCTACTGTAAGTCCTAGTCTCCTTCGAGCCACGGCAGCACACAGTGAATTACAGGAAAGGTAGAAAAATGAGACTAAGAAGCTGAGCTTTGGGTCTGATCAGTGCTGCTCTGGGCAGCAAAGACAAGAACCCCTAGCTTGCAGCACCTTTTATTCAGTACATGGGGAGAAACAAATATAACAAATGAATATGTAGATTTTAGTACTTCACATTGGGATAAACAAGGTGTAACAAAAGACTGGGGGGTGGTGGAAATCTAAGAACAATGAGCAACTATGCAGATGAAGATTTGGTTCCTCCCAGGGTGTCTCCCACAGGTGTGGTCTTGTCCTGGATCATTACAGCATCACGGGATCATTGAGATCTCAGTTATGACCCGAGGCCAAAATGGAATTATGTCTTGGAAAGCCATAGCTGGCCTGTAGGTGGAAGAACTAGGCCTAATCAAATGATTTTTCCCTAGAATTATGTAGCATTGCTCCCAACAGAATTGGGTAGTATGTTCTTGGTATTCATTTTGTTATCATATTTTGTGTCTCAAACAGGTATACATATTATTGTGCATGTATTAAATATTCTCTAATAACTCATAGTTTTCACTCTAATTTTTAGGCCTCAGCTTCTCAGTTTCTCAGCTTTTCCATCTATGAAGTGGGAATTACAAGTCTTGTTTCTATTTCCCTCATTAGGAGAATATAGGAAGAAATGAATATTTTAAGATTTTAGTGCAAAAAGTTTCTGTGTATCCATTTCCTTGGCTTCTCCAAAATAGGAGAAGCCTTAGGAGAGTAGAGAAATGGCAAGATATTGGTTTCCGTTGCTCTGTGGTTGTCTAGCAAATGATCTCATGATCTCAAAACGGAACAGTCTTTCCATCCATCTTCTGGGGCCATTTCATGAAGTTGGGCCACCCTGGGGTTTGCTGTATGAGTCAGTTCATTAAATCAGTTTCTCATATTCACACAGAAGGGAGCTGTGGGACAAGAGAAAAAAAAAAAAGAAAGAAACAGTAAAGAGAAGATAGGCAGGAACCAGGATGAGAAGACAAGTGAGACTGATTAGATTTAATGACTCTATTTCCCACCTATGAGCTTCAGGGGCCCACAAAATACTGAAGCACATTTCATTTTCTAATTGACTTGCCTACCCAAGAACTAAATGGTAATTCTCTTTAACAACAAGCAGGCCTCCTATAGCAGCAATGACCTGAAGTCATTAACTTGGGCCCAAAAACTTTTCTTCCCACTCCCAAGGATATACTTTGGGGGTCCCACAGAAAGAAATTATTTGTCAATAGTAATGTACAAATGCAGGAAATAATCTCAGTGCATATTTTCCAGCTAATTCTAGCCAAGAGAGTTAATGAGCAATAATAGTTTTATTAAGCTATAGCATTTGGGGCAATATTTATTCATCGGAAACAGCCTAAGAAATGTAAATGCTAAAACAAAAGACATTGCAGATTGGGAAAAATAAGCAAGCAGCCAGTGAAGCTGAGTAGAGCTTTGCAAAGGAACCATAAAATGTACCTAAATGCATGAGAGGAAAATTAAAGATCAAAAAGGAAATTATCATATTCAAGCATTTCTGCAGTGCACAGCCTTGTCTCTCCTGGACTTTGAGGGGAAAACAGTCAGTGGTAATAATTAAGAAAGCCTGCACTTGTTTTTTAATAAATATTTCATGGTATGTCATCTGCTTCCAGGAGGAGCCATAACACGCCACAGCCACTGCATACTTAGCAGCTGTGGAATGACAAAAACTGGGCTAATTATGCTAAGATCATACAAATTTAGAAGCAAAGGCAGTGGAAGCTGACAGGCTATGTCAAGGGCTATGAATTTGGGTTATGCACAGAACTCCAGGAGTTAGCAGTGTCAGCTTGTTATGCACAGGTTTTACTCGCTGAGGCATCCTTGCTGAGAGTTCTAAAAAACACTTTTTGGCAAGAACAGCACTTCAGGGGCTTTCACAAATGAGTGGCTTAAAGCCAGAGCTCCTGAATCCCTCTCACTCCATCTTAGTTGCTAAGCCTCTGACTGCAGTTAATACTTCCTGTTTCAACTCCTCTGAGTGAGGGAAATTTCTTAATCTGAGGTTCCATTTCCTTATTCATTAATTGCTAAAATTTCGATTGAGCACCTACTAAGCGTTAGACGCTTCACTAGACACTGGTGATGCATTCATGGATGAAACAGGTGTGCCCTCATGGAGTTTTCCTTCTGGAGGGAATGACAGATGATAAACAAATGAACTGTTCCAGATTTTAGGCAATGATATATATTAATGAGAAAGATAAATCAAGAAAGAGGGACTGAAGTGTTGGAGTTGAGTGTCAGTGTTTTAGCAAAGGTAGCCAGGCAAGACCTCACTGAAAATTTTGGAGACATGACAGAGCCATTAGTGTATCTGAGAGCCAAGAATTCAAGGCAGAGGGAACATCAAGCACAACATTGTGTGTCTGATGGGTTGGAGAAACAGCCAGGGTACAAGCAGACTGGAGAAATGTCAAGGAGGATAAGGTAAATAGGAGATGAGGCTGGAGGAACCATGGGAGCCAACAGGTCATGATTTTACTGTAGGTGAGGTACAAGAAATAAATATGGTGAGAAAGGAGACAAGGAAAATTGTAATTTTAAAATTGTGCTTTTGAGAAAACTGCAGCTTCAGGAGACAAAATTACCCAAGGTTATAATGTCTTTTTCCCTTCCATTCTGGAAACTCACTCCAAAATATTCCTAAGGATCTAAGATACAATAAGCCTATAAATTGAGACTGTGCTTTTCACTTGAAATATTGAACCTGAGTTTTTTCTCCAATATTATAGATTCACAGATCCCACAGACATCCATCCTCCAGGAAATAGCATGAGTAAGTGCTTCAAACATAGGTGAGTGGTTTGCATTCCAATATACCACCACTAACAGGACATTAGGAATACACATCCTAGATGACCTATCTTGAGGACACTCCAAGACTACATATGGACCCACAACCCCAGACCAGAATGCATCTCACTCTGTGAGTACCCACAGCTTCTTCTGAGTATGTACTTTTTTCTGCCTAATAAATCTTTCTATGCCTCTCACTGATGGGTCCTGCAATTCCTTTCTGTGATGAAAGTCAAAAAATCTACAACCTATTCCATGAGTGGAGTAATGTGAGGCCCCTCTTGGGGACCTTTTCAGATCCTGTTTGGTGACATAGTGATAGAGGTAGACATCAGAAGATGTAAAGTGGAGGGCACATGTCATCCAACAATCTTTCAACAGCATTACCCTGGTTGCTCTGTTGAGAGTAGACTGTGGTGGGGCAAAGTCAACTAGGATACCAGTTGGAGGCTCCTGAAGCCATTCAGGACAGAGATGATGGTGGCGTGAACTCAGAGTAGCCCCAGATGTCCAGATGGGTAGGACCCAGAGCTAGGGCTGGCAAAACTTTTTCATGGATGTGGAAGGTCAGACTAATGAGGATACAAGGAGGACTCCAAGACTTTTACACTGAACAATTGAAAGAACAGAGTTGGCGTTTATTAAGAAGAAAAAACCGGAAAAGGAACACATTTAGGGGGGAAAATACCAAGAGCTCAGTTTAGGTCACAATCAGATGCTTGACCATATTCAGAAATTGAATGAGCAGTTAGGTATGAGAGAGGGTCTAAGCTTGACTATTAAGCTGGAAGTCATTGTTGCCTGGATGGTATAGCCATGAGACCGTTGACTTCACTCTGGGAGTGAGTCCAAATGGAAGAGTAGAGAACTACCAAGGATACCCTGAGCTCCATAGCCTTCTAACACATGCTTATGTAAAATGGCAAAGGATTATATCTGAAGATGGAAATAATGTTGTATGCCTTGTTGTCTTGTGGAACTTTGGGAGGGAACACATGCAAAGCACTTAACTTTTTATATCCTAGCACATAAATACCAAGTAAATTTAAACTGAACCAAACTGCACTGTTGAAGTAATTCCTATCAACCAGGAGCAGAAAATAAAGCTTAGAGGCAAATAGGAGCTTCCTACCTGATGAGTTTGGAGATGAGATTTCAATCCGTTTTTTAACTTGACATGAAGTATTTTGTCCTCATTTGCCACATTCTTCATTCCTAGTGAATAAGTTTCATGCCCATCTTTGAGGAGCTTCCATTATTAGAGTGGTGGGGGAATCTAAGGAAGGAGTTCACGAATTTAAAGAAAAATTTAGTGACAATCCAAAATGAGAGGTCCTAGACCCACATCCTGGGATCCTTGATTGTAGGAACATGTGGTTCCCCTTTTGTTCCAAGGCTGTTGTATATGACCTGTGATACTACTACCTTCTTGGTAAGATCTCATAGCTATTCATGGAGAGAGAGTTTCCAGGAAGATTTTCTTTTCCTAGTTTCTAGGGCAACTAGAACACTGGCTCTGGCATGATTTACTCTCCCAATCAGAATTCAAGATCCACTTGATGTGACCACAAACAACTTCTCCTTAAACATAGTGCCTGGCAAGTCAAGTTGGAAACTTTTCACCCTTTTAGAGAATTTCTTGACACCCTGTTGGGAGAATGCCAGCAGTTGACAGCATCTACTTTTTTTCCATGGACAGAGTTAGTCGGGCTTCATGTAAGGAAAATTGGTAAAAGCAATTCATGATTAAATGACACATTTCCAAGTTCCTAAATCTTTAATTACAAGTAGGACCACATAGCAATATCAATGTTGTCTCTGTGCCAGCATTTCATATGGCAATTATATCATCTATATCAGGCTTTTGGATTTTCCTCCTTTCACCCTTATGATAACATAGTACAGGTTGTAGGGCTTGTATTTATGATCAGCATCTTCCATTTCATAAGAAGAAAACTGAAAATCAGAAAGTCTCTGTGAATTGCTGATAGTCCCATGTCTTGGAAATGATGATATAAGGATTTGGACCAGAATTACCAGTTGATCTTATAGCTGACTTATTACTGCATAGCAAGACAGCAAACAAACCTTCAGATTCTGCTTTCTGAGTATATATTCCAGTCGCATTCAATCATAGTTAAGGCAACTTTTTTAAAATTTTTATTTTATTGGTACATTTTAGATATACAATATAATGACATTCATCATTGGAAATTTGCACCTTTACATAATCTCTCTTGGTTCTTATTTTTCCCCCTTCCCCTGCCCTCCCTTCAACCCCTCCATCCCTCCCTATTTACAAAGACTTTGTTTCCATTTTTTCATTTTCTCATATTAATTCCATTCCCTTCTTTCCTTTCCCCTACCCCTCCCACTTCCCCTTCCCCTTTGCCCCTTTTCTTTCAATTTCACATTATCTATTATACCTTTTAGTCCTTATTTACACTTTCAGTTTCTCATACTAGGCAACTTTTAAAGGCTTTAAATTATTTTAATTATTTAATTATTGTAACTTTCCTGAGATGGAATTTATAATGGAACATCATCTTGAAGTTACATTACTATAGAAATACTGATGTTCTATGCTCATAGACATTCTCTAAATAGCCAGAATTTTTATCTATGGGATCCTACAGCATCTTTCTCAAAAAGACTGAGGAACTCGTGGATTCTTTTTCCCACCAAACTGAATCAAGTGTTGATTTGGTATAATTTAACACCTACACATTTAATTTCTACACTTGTAATCCACCCCAGATGAAAGTTCTCAAATGTCAAAAGTCACCCACATGTTATTCAAACCCCAAATCCATGTTGGTCTCACACTTTCGTGACTGCCTCCCTCGCACTGCCTACAAAAACATTCATTATTTTCTAAATGTCCTTGTTATGCCAGCCAAAAATACGTATCCACTCAAGCATCCCACTCAGCTAAAGTTTTCTCTTCAATTTTGCTTCCAAATTTGTGAGGAGGGAATGGATATCAGAGAATTTGGGACCAAGCAATTGGTTTTTATAAGGCATATCAGATTCCTTTTTTCTACTTCCAGATAATTGCTTACAGAAGAAATATAACCATTGCCCCAACTAAAAACTGAGACAAGATTATTTAGGATATCCCAAGTTCAAATTTTTCTATGGACAAAGAACCTGCATGAACTCTGTGGAAATTTTTTTTTTTTCATAGAAATTGATGGAGGGTTTGTACCACAAAGTTAATTTTCATATCCTGCTGGTCACTTGGGGCTTTAATGTACTTTGAGAACAGGAAGGAAAACCAGCATTCATTCCCCCAATTAGTTCTTTTCTGGCAATACCTGAGTGCTCTACAAATGGGCCAGACAGTGGCTTTGAGCTGAGAGAGCTGCTACAAAGACACAACAGAGCTTTTCAGTGCCTGCCAACTAACCTGTGAGCCTTGGAATTATTCATCTAATGAGACAAGAAATAACATAGCACTGAGGATGCTGCTGGACTTGATGGAGAGCAGCCTTCCTGATCAGAGGAAAAGGAGAGCCATTGAAACACTCTTTGGTCAGCAGAAAAGTGGATTCAGAGGATTAAGGAGGACTAGTGTTTCCCCTGCCTGCCAAACTCTCCCCACACCTATAAACCAAGCACTCCTGGTGCCCCACACCCCCACCTTGCCATCGCCACATCTGTTGTCCTTCCTTCCTACTCTCGACCTACTCTTGACCCTTCCTCTTTTCTTCCTTTACTAGGTTTTTGTACAAAGTTAGCAGTTAAACATTATTCATCCATTAAAAATCTCATTTTATGCTTTAAGATTATTTATGGAATGGAAAAAAGTTCATAATAGACCATTAGTAAAAAATGGGTTTCAAAACAGTAGGTAATGCATGATTCTAATTTTATACTGAAGAGAAAGAATTTCTAGAGGAATACCAAAACATTAGCAGTGATCTTTTTTAGACATATGGAACCATGAGTGACTTTAATACACTTTTTTTTGCTTAACTAAATCTATTTCAATTTTACAAAAGAATGTATGTTACTTTAAAATTACACATTTCAAGCCACTGCAATAAATTTAGCAAACACTGGTTGCCTTGCTATTATATGCACGACCTTGCAGTACATGCTTAAATAATAAAGAATAAAACAGTCTTTCTTGACCTCAAAGAACTTACAGCCCACCTAGTTGGTCAGAGAAGTTGACCAAGCAATTTAAAGGTGACCAAAATATTAGGAAACATATTTTGATTGTTAAAATACTTTTTAATATTAGAATACCTTTAGATTTACTGAAAAGTTGAGCAGATAGTATAAAGATGTATAGTTGGTATTGTGAAATAGGAAGAAATGTTTCAAAGGGGAAGGGGAGGTGGAAGGAGGTGTGGGGGAAAGGAAAGAAAGAAAAAAACAAGAAAAGAAGGAAAAAATGGAAACAACGCTTTTTCTAATATTAAGGACTTACAGTTTTTTGAGAGGAAGATCACGGATGTAAAATGCTAATTTCATATCCAGGGTACATGCTATCAGCGTGATTGATCATGATGGATGCTAACCTTGATTGATCACTTGGCTGGCTGAGTTATTATTTGCCAGGTTTTTCTACCCTTGCAAGGTTACTGTTTTTCTCATGTCCCTAGTGTAAGTAGTCTTTGGAAAGAAGTCACTCTGCCCATATTAGGGAGCTGTGCTCAGCTCTTTGGCAGCAAAGTATGCATATATATTGCTTCTAGTTTTGCATGTGAGCTTTCTCTTCTACCATTTATTTGTCTGTTCAATCATTACATATACTAGTGTGGACTCAAAGATATTTGTTTTTTGCTCTGGCTTATAATCAATTATTGCTTATTTTCTTGCACATATGTTCTCAGTGTTAGCCACTGGAAAATTTTCAGTGTCCCTTTGACACAACTCCATCATTGTGGAATTTTGTCTTGATATACATATTTCCTTACTTTCACTCATCTGCTGCATTTCCTGCCCCAGTTATAAAACCAGTAATTTTTTCAAGGATCTCTCATACCTTTATTGGAGAGTGGTGTTAGAAACCAGGGTCTAGGCATTAAGTATGCTTACTGTTACTGAGGTATAATTGTTCCCAGGTTGCTGAGGTGACCAAGCAAGAAGATACACATGAATATGCTAACACATGCACACACACAGTTCTATAAATATTTCTGCATGAACCATCTATATCTACCATCTATATCTGTACATGAGAACTGAGATCTCTGAGTCCACTCAGTACTGATGCAGTTCAATCTACTCTTCCCTTGGCTTATTCATAACTTCCTGCTTCAGTGAGATAGATGCTAATAAAATCAGGATCTCTGCAAAAATAACCAAGGTACTAACATATTTTAAAGGTCTTGGTTCTTTGAATACAATGTCAGGGTTGATAGCTACTGTCATGATTAGATTATAGTGATCCTCCTTCCTAATTCCTCAGTGCCTAGTTCCTGGTCCACAAAAGAACTTTAAAACAGTATTTGTTGCTCAAATGAAGTTTCAACTGAGATATGAGATGACATGAATGTGCCATGAGTATAGAAAGGAAGGACAAGGTGAAGCTGAGTGTTTGGGCCAGAGATGCTGCCAGAAAATTAAGAGATGTTCAAAATGTGGACAAAAGAAGAAACATGAAGCCCTTTCATGATGCACAAGACATAAATATTTATAAAGGCCTTTGGTGTTTTCCCTTCCATGCAGAGGCTAAGGAGAGAAGGCTGCCATTCCATCCAGCATACTTAGCTATAAGGACCAATTTCTTCACTGAAAAGATGTAAAAATAGCGAGCAGTCTGTGAAACACTAGCCTCTGTGAATCTATTAAAAACTCTTGTAGACATCGCTACTGAATTAGGTCAGCTAAGAAATGGAGACAGAACTGAATGTTTTTCAGCCTTTCTTCTTCTTCCAGAAAACAAGACCCCCTTTCCCCCTTACCATGCAGTCATTCACGATGTGTTGTACTTGAAGATTAGAAGGCAAAGCCATGCCAGGTTGGCCGCATACCCTTCCCTTTCTCTCTTGCTCATCCTGCATGTGCCTGTGAGCCCCACAGTCTCATCCCATTCTCCCATGAGAACTCATTGCACTGCTGGGCTCATGGGTGGGTTCACTTGAACTTAACACTTGACTACAGTGTCCTGTGTCACTCCTCCCCTCACCTGTCCAGCCACGTTGAACTTCTGTCTCTTCTTCAAACACCTCCCTGGCCCCAATGTCACTTTCTCAGGCCAGCCCTCCCTGACTATTGGATAATCCAGGCTTGTTGGTCACATAACCTCTTAAAACCTACTGAGCATTTAGGTTAGCACAAGAAACCATTGCTGTTAATGGTTTACAGTTGTTAGTTTTAGTCTTTAAAGATCTCAGTCTTCCTTTCAGACTGTGATCTCTTCCATCAGACTTTAAGGGCAGTATCGTACCAATTACTTACTATTGCAGAACAAATCACCCCAGAATTTAATGGGTTAAAATTACAACCATCTTTGTTTTTCTCATGGACCCTCAGTTTGGGTAGAATTGGTTTGTTCCTCATGGTACCAGCTCCCCTGGAGTTGGAGGATATACTCTGAGAGGGCCACCCTCCATAGCAGGCAGGCAGTTCTGGTGATCATTCCATCTGTGCACCTCCACTGGGTTCTGAAAACAAGTTTCCCAAGTGAATGGAATGGTGGTTGTAAGTTTCTGAAGGTCTCAGACTAGAAACTGATTAGTTACTATCGTTTCTTCCGTATTTTATTGGTCAGGGGTCACAGGAGCCAGATTCAAGGAGAGAAGACATAGATTCTCCCTCTTTCTCAATGGGAAGAGGATACTTTTAAAATTTCACAAATGTGATTTTCGTATACATTCCATCCTCATTGTTCCCTAAGCATCTAGCACAAGCCTGACATGGAAGGAATGGAAGGTTAAAGGAGGAAATGTGTGCATGGGCTCTTTTGAACCTGGGAGGCTCTGCTTGGCCACAGTATTTCTGACCTGATTCCAGCTCTGTGACTAAGTTTTACCTACAAACCATCCTGTTATACCAAACCACTGCTTGGACCCTTCATACCAGCAGAGGCCAATTTATTCAAGCCTGCCCCTTGCTTCCCAGTTCATTTCTCATAGTTGTGAGGGAAGACAGCAAACAAATCACTCTCTCAATTAGCAAAAAACAGCAATTATAGACACTTGCCTGAAAATACCGTGTACTTTAAATTAGTTACAAATGACTAAGGCAAGTAATACCCACCTACAGTTGACATTCAACACACCCACAGAGAGCTCACAGCTATTGCTCTAAAATCACTAGGGAAATCAGTTCTGTATAAAGACTGCTTGCAAGAAATCTACCCACTTACGAATCTTGAAAGCAGCCTCATTCATTCATTCTCTCCAACCCACCCTCCTCCTCCATTTATAGGCCCGGTTATCAACCCAAAACCTATAGTGAGCATTTACTACATTCCAGGTACTATTTTAAATGTTTTCCATGAGTTAATTAAATACTGAAACCTATGATATCTATTCTATAATTTTCATTCCATTCGTCAGCTGTCCTGTTGCTGAGACATAATATCCAACACCCACAATTTAAAGGAAGAGAGGTTTAATTTAGCTCACAGTTTCAGGAGTCTCAATACATAGTCATCTGGCTCCAAGGCAAAGACCTTATGGCAGAAGGACTGGTGGAGCAAAGCTGCTTAGCTCACAGCAGCCAGAAACCAGAGCAGGGCAATAGAGCCAGGACAAAAGGTCAAAGGATCAGACATAGATTCTAAGGCTAAACCTCTGTGACCCATCCAGATACACCTAGAAGTGTGGTCCGCTAACCCCCAGAATATATCCCAAAGCCAATCAAGTCGAAACTCCATCCTAACTACCACAATTTCCCTATAATGGACAGACACGAAGATGGCCTCATGATAGCCACTCATGGGGATGCCTTTGTGTGATCTTCTCCTTTTAAGTGTGAGAAAAACCTTTATCTTTTCTCTAATAGGTATTACATGGCAAATGTGATGAGATGCAGATGATCACATTGTAGTGTTCATTTTAATGACATCTTTCTCTCCAGAGCTGGCTTTGAAGAGGCCAGGTGCCATGAGTCTCACAGCCACAAGAAAATAAATCTTGCCAATAAGTTGAGTGAGTTTGGAAGTAGAGTCTTTCCAGTCAGGGCAGCAGATGAGAACCTAGCCATGGTTCACATCTTGAATCACACAGCCTTTCAGAAGACCCAGTTAAACTGCTTCTGGACTCCTGGCCCAGAAAACTGTGAGACTATAAATATAGGTTATTCCAAGCCACTCAGTTTGTGCTGCTTTGTTATCCAGCAGCAGTTAAGTAACACCCATGGGGATACCCAACATGCTATTGAGGGCCCCTGACTTCATAGGCTGAGCCTTACACCATAAGTTCAGAACAATTCTGCAGGTGACCTGAAAAACATAATCTCTCAGCTAGAACACCCTATTGTTCATGGAATTATGACACAGACAATATAGCACTAGAGCACATTACATACAACATACTCAGATTTGCTAGAGTGGCCTTAGGTCAGCTCAAAGGTAGAAATGGCCACCATCCTGTGGCCTAATTGAAAATATTTGGGTAAAATATTGCATCTGTACTAAACATGTACTGACATTTTTCTTATACTTATTTTCTAAATAATACAGTTGAACAATTATTTAAATAGCATTGACATTGTATTTGGTATTATAGGTAACCCAGAGATGACTTAAAGTACACAGAGGGATGTCTGTAGTTTCTGTGTGCAAATACCATGCCCTCTTATATAAGAGACTCACACATATGTGGATTTTTGTATCTACAGGGAGCCCTGGAACCAATTCCACATGATTTTGAGGGAGGCCTTTATATTCCTTAAAGATTTGCAATGCATGTTGGAATGCTAGAAGTACTAGTAAGTCCAGTTTCCTAGCCTATGTCACTCCACAGCATACAGTGGTTTCCTATCCATTTCATCACAGAGGTTTTTTTTTAATCTATGAATTAATACATACTAATATCTCTTGAAGCTATAAGGCATATTATTGTAGGAGATGCATGCTCTTACATTTCATGTTAAAGAATAGCTTTTTAGAAAATATCCAACCTATTATTCTTAAAAAAGGACAGAAAAGACAGTTTATTTCTGTTTAATGAGAGTTTGGCTAAAGGGGTGAACTGAGGATGACTCTACCACTTGGGTCATCATCTAAAAAAATAGGACTCTGAATCTTCTGCTCCAAAGAAGAGAAAATGCAGCTTTCATGATTGTCTCAGCTATTTGAAGGTCCCAAATGGACTTGTCTGGACAGAAGCTTCAGAACATTCACATTAATTACAAGTGTCCATTATAAAGCCCAGGAGTGGCTTTGCAGGCCTTTTACAGATCTGTAAAATCACAAGGCATAAATCAATATAAATCAGACCAGAACTGCCAGGGGTCTTCATTGGGACCAGAAGCATGATTCTGCCATAAAATGATTCATGGCTGCTTCTTCCCTGTCAGCATTTTGTGCCTAGCAGAAGCATTCTTTACCATCTATTCCAGGCACCAGACTCACAGATACAGCCCAGAAAGGGAGCATAATTTGGCTATAAAAATGTTTTAATAAGTGATTTTTATATATCTGAAATGCCAGTTCCTTTACTACATCCTCCCACTCATTTTAAAACCAGTTAATATTTTGCTGAACTTCTGAGTTGTATTCTACTCAGCCACCTCTGCAATCTTTTTTTGCCTTTTTTTCTGCCAGAGCACAAGAATAAAGCTGTCAGATGGTCTATGAAGCCATTTTTCTTGTTTGGCAAATTGTGTAGTGGCAACCACAACCTCCTACTTGCTCTACTATATAATAGAAAAATCCTGTCTTAACAAAACAGAATTCAAATATTCTTTCAATCTGTGTTATCTATAGGCATCTAGAAGGATATAAGTGAAAATATATTTCATATAAATGTTTTGACCTTGTTCCAAGGGAAATGGTTAGATACAGATATTAAGCAGCCTGTGTGTTGACATGATTAGAGATATTATATAGCTCTCCAGCAGGAATATCTCAAGGTTTTTGAACAGAAATAATAAATGTGACTGCTCTTTAAGGGAAGAAGGATACAGCAAGAAAGTGCCCCAGAAGAAGAAGATTAAGAACTGAAGTGAGCTAATGGTATACAGTGGTTAGGCTTTGAATATGATGAGGATTTATGGTTTCAATTAGTGCTGGAGAGCAATTGCAGAAAGTTATTAGCAGGCAACTGGCATTCTCAAAAATGGCTCATTTGTGTATTGCTCAAGATTAGCTGAGTCTTTTAGTTGTTTACAAACACACATGATGGCTTGTATTCAAAGTGCGGAAGTGACTGCAATATTACATATTCAGAGCTCTTTAACACAGGTGAAGCCTGGTGCTTTGGTTTCTTACTACTCCTGTGTGGGCAAAGCAAAACTCAATTTTGCAACATATTCTTGTTTTTTTTTTTAAAGGTAAGTTTCCCCTAGCTGTTCAAAACTCTGATACATTATTTCACATGAATAGCTTCCCCATTCAGCACATTCCCTCATATTTAAAACTCTTAAATGCCTCAAATACTCCATGTTGTGCTGCCTAGAATACAAATTAATTTTTTAAATCTCCCTATTGGATTGTTTTGCACTGAAACCCATAAATTTTTATGTCAGATTTGTGCATATTTTTCTCTTTTAAAGCCTTTGGGATGCAATTCATATAGTACAAAATTTCTCAGATTAGAATCCTAGCTGAGGCATCTGCAAACATAAGAAAAAGTGCTCATTCTCAGGGCATTGAAAGCTGTGTCTGTTTTTTTTCACATTAAAAAAAAATGGAAGGTAATATATCACCTCAAGCCAGCAGACCTTGACCTCAGCCTCCCACTGAACACTGAGCCAGTATCCAGGAACACTTCCCTCACACAGTGACACTAGGATCCCTCATAGGACAACAGGCCTTTGGCCCAGGGTGATGTGCTCACTGTAGAACAGCTGCTATTCCTCATGCATTTGTTCTGTATGGCTGCACAGCACATGGTTCCTTGATCTCAAGTACTTAGAAATATCCATTCCTTTATTTTCCCTATTTATTTTTATCATAAGTAAGCATCTTTCCTTATTTGGAAAATATATATTTTTAAATAAAAATATGTATTGCTGTAAGTCAGATTAATGCATCCAAACCTTTAGTCCTCAAGCTAAGAGAACCTAGTGTAGTAATGATGAACCTTTTAGAGCTTTTAATAATACAAACAGCCCACTATGGCACTTGTGCCACGGGTTTGCCACTACTGACCATGTAGTGTGTGACCTGGAACCTGAGATGAAAAGTGGGCAAAGTCTGATGATATTGGCCTGTCTCATTTCACTGGGTCACATGAATTTGAGCATCCTTCCACTCTGTGAAGAAAAGCTCTACTATGTACCTGTTGCCTTCTGTGGTCTTTTCTCCATGATCTCTACTCCTCTGGTGCATAAATAAATTCAACAAATTCAGGTACCTGTACAGATAAGAGAAGTAGAGATCTCAACAGAATTGTGGTTTCATTCTTGCAAATATTTAATATAAGGAGAAATAAAGGTCTGCCTGTTTGGGACAGAGAATATTAGAGAACCCAAGTATGTTAATGTCCCTAAAAGCCCATCCTGCCTGCAGTCTGTTGTAGATGCAAGGAGCTAAGAGTCTCTTACTCCACCACCCCTTGGTAGTAAACCAAGGAAATGAATATACTTCTCTCACTTTTTTTTCCATTGTGGTGCTGGGGATTGAACGTGGGGCCTTGAGCATACTAAACACATATTTTACAGCTGATACACACCTCCAGCCCCTATTTTCTCAATCTTGATTATCTTGGATCTTGGCTGGAATGTTCTGTCATCATTTGAGACCCTTGAGATGACAGCCAGATAAAAACATTGTTTCAGTGGTGGCTGTGAGCAGATAGCTATGATGTCAACTCCAGCTTTAACAATTTATGTCACGGGGATTGACCAACCAAATGGACATTCGTGAAAGGAATATTGGCTATAGAAAGGATGTTGCTTTACTTGTAAATAATGGCAGAATATTAGCTCTTGAATTTTTAAATGTTATTGAACTAATTGGAATAGTATTCTATGATGGATCCAGAAAAGATAATTTTAACCACCCCCCAGTCAGAGATGTTAAAACAATATGAAATAATATAAATTGAATATGTTTGTATGACTACTATATATATATATATATATGTCCATACATGTATGCATATGTAGTCATACAAACACAAATAAATATGTGTATACATATGTGCATATATATCCATTCAGAGGTTAAAAACAAATAATAAATTGACACAGTAAATTGAAGTCTCTACTTCAGAGAGCTGTCAACTGAGAAGAGAGGGATCTTGGATTTGGATTTTGGATCCACCTTCTCCAGTCCATTACTGGTAGAAAGTTTCTCAGTTCTCTGTCACTTCCACACTATGCTGTGAATATAAATGGGCTGCTAGGGCCAGAGAAAATCCTTGACACATTTTTTGTCATAAAGTCACAAACATAAGTGTCTCAAACCTACATTTATTCTTTAGAATATTTCTAATGATGACTTATTAATTTTTTTTTTTTTTTGTACCAAGGATTGAATGCAGGACCTTACACTTGCAAGGCAGGCTGTGGCACCATGGAGCTAACTCCCCAGTCCAGTGACTTATTAATTTTAATTTTATGAGTTTTATTATGTATATTAAACAAGAGTGCTTAACAGGAAAAAGTCACAAAAATAAAATATAAAAATAAAACTAAAGTATTGCATTTTTAATATTTGTTGAATAATAAAGAATCAAAATTTTCAACATTGACTATTTTGTGGTATACAAAGTCTAAAAAAACCAAAAGAATTAAATTTTTATATGAACTACAATGAAAATACCAATAGCACTCTGCAAAAAAAAATTTTTACTTCAATTATCATACCTAAAGCAGATTTACACATGACAACAGCATGTACCATACATACACTGACAGTATATGTTTTTTATTTTCATGGCCTTTTTGTAGGACATACTTGATATCTTGCTGGTCTTGCTGTTTTGATGGGAGGTTTTTATTATATTATACAATGTATAGTTAACAGAAACATGACGTATCAATAAGATAAAGTATTAAATTATAGGCTGGGGATTTAGCTCAGTGGTTCTGCCACCTGCTTCACAGGCACAAGGTCCAGAGTTTGATCCCTGGTATAAAAAAAGATAAAGTATTAAATTATTAATATGTATTGCACATTTAGAGTAAACATAAACATTTTCACATCAGGTGTGTACTTGCTTACAAAACCTAAAAGATGAACCTAAGTGTGTACAGACCCCAGCCAGAAGCCCACCCAGAGAAGAGTAGCATGGGTGTACGGACCATAGCCTGAGACCCACACAGATAACACTGGCTTGGGCACACAGGTCCCAGCCAAAATCCTGCTGGGAAAACAGCTTCACAAACATGCATGCCCCAGCCACAGGCCTGCCCAGAAATCATCAGTAAGTGCATGCAGGCCCCAGACAGACTGCTCAGACTCCAGTGACTCATGTGCATAGCCCCCAGCCAAAGTCCCTTCCAGACAACAGATATGCAGGCAGTCAGGCCCCAGCCAGAGGCCCACCCAGATACCATCCCTAAGTGCACACAGGTCCTAGCCAGAACCCTACCCAGACAACAACAGAGAGCAGGGATCAAGAAGGCCATCATCATGAACCCAGGAATTGGAGCAATGGTGAGCAGCAGAGAGAAGAGCTCCCTGAGGCTTCCTGAGAACTGAAGCCCACTGGGTGAGCAAACAGTCACCTCAACAAAGACACAGCAGACTGCATCTGTTGACATGAGAAGGCATGTAAACAAGACTAATAAAACAGACTTCCAGATCACCAAAGTCAACCCCAAGGGGCAAGGAGATGGAAGAATCTGATACTCAACCACCTGGATTCCCTGAAATGACAATGAAAGAGGGTCTGCAAAAACTAAAATCAGAAATAATTTCTCAGACAGCAACAGAGATTGTGAAAGACATGATTAATAACTCTAGAGCAGACACAGATGAAAAAAATAGAGGAATTGAGGAATATGATGGAATCCCAATATAGCAAACAAATGGAATCCATAATATACATGCAAACAGATATCCAGGAGAGTAAAAACTCCATTGAAAGTTTATGCAGCAAAACGAGCCAATATGAGAACAGAATATCACATATGAAAGACAAGATTGCAATTAGCAATAAGGAAAAGAAAGATTTCTTAAAAATAGCAAGGAACCACAAGAAATCAATACAGCAGCTGCTAGATGATGCAAAGAAGAATAAGATAAGACTGATCTGGGCCAGGGATTTAGCTCAGTGGGTCCGGTGCCTGCCTCGAAAGTGCAAGGTTCTGAGTTCAATCCCTGGTACCAAAAAAAAAAGACTGATCAGAGTCAATGAAGAAACAAGAGATAGTGCAAATGACATTCAAAAAAAACTATTCAGAGAAGTAATGGCAGAAAACTTCCTGAGCAGTGGAAAAAAATTTGTCATATAGATGAATGAGGCATATAGGACTCCAACTAGCCATGATGAAAAACAAAATACACCTAGGCATATAATAGGCAAGATTCCAGAAACCCAAAAGAAGAACAAAATCCTACAAGCAGTTAGAGAAAAGAAACAAATCACATACAAAGGAAAGCCCATCAGAATCACAGCAAATTTCTCAACACAAACCCTCAAGTCAAGAAGAGCCTGGAATGAAGTATTTCAAGCCCTAAAAGAAAATGACCTCCAACCTAGACTGATGTACCTGCAAAACTATCTTTCAAAACTGATGAAGAAATATGATACTTTCATGACAAAGCATACCTGAGGAACTTCATGAATACCAAACCAGCACTCCAAAAAATTTTAAACAAAATCCTAGGATCAGACAATGAGGGTCACAACCCCATGAACCCCAGCAGAATAAATCCATCAGGCAAGAAAAGAAATGAAATGCAAAGGCAGAGAATCCAACAATAGGAAAAGGTCATGACAAGGATAAATCAATACATATCAATTATAACCATCAAAGTTAATGGTATCAATTCACAAATCAAAAGAAATAGACTGGCAGAATGGGTCAAGAAGCAAGATCTAACAATATGCTACATAAAAGAAATACATTTAATTCAAAAAGAAACTTGTAGACTGAAAGTTAAAGAATGGAAAACAATATTCCATGCAACAGGAACCCAAAAAAATGCAGGAGCAGCTATCCTATTTGCAGATAAAATGGATATCAAACCAACACTAATTAGGAGAGACAAAGAAGGGCACCGCATTTTTGTAAAGGGAATAATTCAAGAGGAAGAGATGACAATCATAAATATATATGCACCAAATACTAGTGTGCCCAACTATATAAAATAAATATTAACAGACATTAAAAAATCAAATAAACATAAATACAATAGTAGTGGAGGTCCTCAATACCCCACTATCACAAATAGATAAACTAGACAAAAAAATCAACAATGAAATGCTAGAACTCAACCAAACCCTTGAACAAATGGACTTAACAGATGTTTACAGAGTGTTCCACCCCTAAATATCAGAATACACCTTATTTTCAGCTGCACATGGGTTGTTCTCCAAAATAGACCACATATTTGCTTATAGAACATGTTTAAGTAAATGCAAAGGAATTGAAGTTATCCCCTGTATATTATCAGACCATAGTGTGATGAAATTGGAGATCCATAGTAAAAGAAACTCAAAAAATGTCATAAACATGTGGACATTGAACAACACACTTCTGAATAACCAATAGGTCAAAGAGGAAATTAAAGAAGAAATCAGACAGTTCCTTCAATTAAATGACAATGACAATACAACATATCGGAATCTATGGGACACAATGAAAGCTGTCCTATGGGGGAAATTCATAGCAGTGAATACTCATATTAGGAAAACAGACCAAGCCCAATTAAACAACCTGATGCTGAACCTCAAGCTTCTAGAAAAAGAATAACAGGACAAACTCAAAGCTCATACAAAGGAGGAAATTATAAGGATCAGAGCAAACATCAATGCAATAGAGGCTAAGAGAATGATATAAAAAATCAATAAAGCAAATAGTTGGTTCCTTGAAAGAATAAACAAAATTGACAAACCCTTAGCCAACCTTATCAGGAAAAGGAAAGAAAAGATGCGAGCCCATGCAATTAGGTATGAAAAGGCTGAAATTTCAACAGACCCAGCAGAATTCCAGAGGATCATCAATACCTATTTTGAGAAACTATGTGCCAATAAGATGGAAAACACATAAGAAATGGACAGATTTCTAGATATGTAAGAATTACTAAAGTTAAATGAAGACCTAAAAATTCTAAACAACCCAATATCAATCCACAAAATTGAAAAAATAATTAAAAACTTGCCAACAAAGAAAACCCTGGGTCCTGATGGCTTCACTGCTGAATTGTACAAGACATTTAGAGAAGAAATATTGCCACTAGTATTTAAACTCTTCAATGAAATTGAAATGGAAGCAATATTCACAAATTCATTCCTGGAAGCAAGCATCACCTTGATCCCAAAAGCAGAGAAAGACCCAACTGAAAAAGAGAACTATAGGCCAATTTCACTAATGAACATAGATGCACAAATCCTCAATAAAAATCCCAGGCAAGGGCAAGGAATTTAGCACAGTGGCTCCAAGCCTGCCTCAAAATCACAAGGACCTGAGTTCCATCCACAGTACACACACCCGCTCCCCACCAAAAAAAAAATATTATATATACACTGGCAAACAGAATGCAGAAGATCATCAAGAAGATCATCCACCCTGACCAAGTGGGATTCATCCCAGGAATGCAGGCATGGTTCAACATACAGACATCAATAAATCTAGTACACTATTTTAATAGAACCAAAGACAAAAACCATATGATCATCTCAATAGATGCAGGAAAAGGATTTGACAAAATTGAAAATGCATTCATGATAAAAACCCTACAAAAAATTGGAATAGATGGTCTCTACCTCCACCTGATACAAGCTATCTATGAAAAACCCACAGCCAATATCATACTAAATGGTCAAAAACTGAAATCCTTCACACTAAAATCAGGAACAAGATAAGGCTGTCCACTATCACCACTCCTGTTCAATATAGTTTTGGAGACATTAGCCACAGCAATTAGACAAGAGAAAGAAATAAACAGAATGAAGATAGGAAACAAAGACGTTAAATTGTCATTATTTGCAGATAATGTGATACTCTACATAGAAGACCCCAAGAACTCCACCAAAAGTCTTCTAGACTTAATAACCAAATTCAGTAGAGGAGCTGGATACAAAGTCAACTCACAAAAATCCATAGCCTTCGTGTACATGGATAACAGACTCACTGAGAGAGGAACTGGAGAAACAACTCCTTTCACAATAGCATCCAAAGAAATGAAATACCAAGGAATCAACCTAATGGAAGAAATCAAAGACCTCTACTCTGAAAACTATAGCACTCTGAAAAAAGAGATTGAAGAGGATATATCAGAAAATGGAAAGACATCCCTTGGTCCTGCATAGGAAGAACCAATATAGTGAAAATGGCCATACTTTCAAAACTGATATATAGGTTCAATGCAATCCCAATTGAAATTCCAACAGCATACCTCACAGACCTTGAGAAAACTATCCAAAAATTCATATGGAACAAGAGACCTAAAATAGCAAAAACAATTCTAGGCAACAAAGACAAGGTTGAGTGTATAATAATCCCCACCTTGAAACTATACTACAAAGCTACAGTGATAAAACAGCATGGTACTGGCAAAGAAACAGACCCAAAGATCAGTGGAATAGATAAGAAAATGAAGAAACAACTCCAGACACACTCAGCCACCTCATCTTTGACAAAGAGCCAAACAACCTCATTGGAGGAAAGATAGCTTCTTTAATAAATGATGCTGGAAAAATTGGGCTTCTATTTGCCAAATACTTAAACTAGACCTATATCTCTCACTGTGAACTAAACTAAAATCAAAATGGATTAAATATCTAAATATTAAAACAGAAACCCTAAACTGGGTGAAAGAGAGGTTAGGTAGAACTCTTGAAGACACTGGCTTAAGAAAAGATTTCATTGTCAAAACTTCAGTTGCATAAGAACTAGCACAAAGAATCAACAACTGGGATCTCATCTTATTAAAAAGCTTCTGCACAGCAACAGAAACCAGCAACAGTGTGAACAAACAACTTACCATGTGGGAAAAATTTTTTACCAGCTGTTCCTCAGCCAAAGGTCTACTATCTAGGATATATGAAGAACTTACAAAAATCAAGTCTCCCAAATTTAAATACCAAATCCAAAAATGGGCATCTGAAATGAACAGACATTTCTCAGACAAAGAAGTAGAAACAGCAAATTAATATATGAAAAAATCAACCAATAGCAAATGCTGGAGGGGCTGTGGGGAAAAAGGAACACTTCTCCACTGCTGGTGGGAATGTAGACTGGTGCAGCCACTGAGGAAATCAGTATGGAGATACCTCAAAGAACTAGGATTAGAGGTGCCATTTGACCCAGCTATTCCCCTGCTGAGTATCTTCCCAAAAGAATTAAAAGTCTCATACCACAGCAATATATGTGCACCCATGTTCATAGTGGCACAGTTTGTAATAGCTAAAACTTGGAAACAACTCAATTGTCCATCACTGGAGCCTGGATAAACAAGATGTGGGTTTTTTTTTAATAAAATGAAGCACCACTCAGCCATAAAGAATTATAAATCAGAGATATTTATAGCTAAATGGATGCACACTGGTATCATACTCTTAAGTGAAATAAATAGAACACACATGTGCAAATACCAAATAATTTCTCTAGTGTGAGAAACTGAAAGTATAAATAAGGATCAAAATGCATAATAGATCAGGAGAAATAGGATGAAAAGGTGCAAAGGGGAAGGGGAAGTGAGATGGGTAGGGGAAAGAAAGAAAGGAAAGGAATAAATATTAGAAAAAGAAAAGATGGAAACAAAGTCTTTGTAAATAGGGAGGAGTGGAGCGGTTGAAGAGAGGGCAGGGGAATGGGGGAAAAATAAGAAGCAAGATATATCATGTAAAGGAACAAATTTCCAATGATGAATTTCATCATATCGTATACCTAACATATACCAATTAATGAACTAAAAAATACCCTAAAAGATAATATCAGAAATAAATTCCTATATGAACTACAGTAAAAATACTAATGGAGCTCTATAAAAAATAATCTTTGCTTCAGTTGTCACATCCAAGGAAGTCTTCAAACATGACAACTGCATCTTCCATGTACATGTCTCACTTACACTAATAGCACATGTGCTTAACTTTCCTTTCTCATGTGGTATGCCATTCTTGTCACCTCTCTCATCTTCCTATTTTGTCAGGAGCTTCCAACTATATTGTACAGTGTTCACTTAGCAGGAAAATAAGATATCAATAACAAATAAAATAACAAATGTGTGGTGAGTGCTTAGAATAGACATCAGCATTTTCACAACAGTTGTTTACTTGCTTACAAAACCCCCAAAATAACATCAGAAATAAAAAGTTATGTGAATTACAATGAAAATACCAATGAACTTAACAAAATTTATGTTTGTATCAATTGTCTTATGAAGGCAGTCTTCACACATGAAAATTGCATGTTCCATACACAAGTATCACTTACAATAATAGCACATATGCTTTTTTTCCTGTCCTTTATTATAGGGCACAGTTGACATCTCTTTGGTTTTCCTGTTGTTATAGTGAGTGTTTGGAATGCTTTGCCTGCCTGTTTACCTGTCTGTTCACCAGTGTGCTCCACAATTGTTTTGCATAGTTTTTTGGGCAGAAACATTGTCTTTTTCCTTTGCTATAAATGATGTCTTATAAGTTCCAGTACCAATTCTCTAAGAAAATTTCTCCATAGTATTTCACACTTGTTATTTTCTTTGTAAACTATCAAACTATTTATCCCACACATTTAGGATTGAGTAAAATACAACCATTGGCAAATGCTTTGTGTTTCAAGTTACATCATAGTTGCTGCATAACTCATCAATATCTACTCTGCTTTTGGTTTTGTTATAGTAAGTTTCCATCTCAGGCTTCCATTTTGTCTATGTTTCCCTGTTAATATTTCCATCATGGTGCAATGTTGACATCAGCAGTACCAATTTGTTTTTCTTTGCCATGTATGAGGTCAATATAAATCTTTCCGTAATCCAAAGATTATACTATAAAATTCTCTGTTTTGAAATTACATTTCATTTGGAATTTCTGCTTTGTTGTTCCTGTGTACAGTTCCTATGCTGGTCAACTTGTCCTCTGTTGGCAAATGTAACATTGAATGAAAACTGGTAAACTAATTGTCACATTAGTTTCAAATTAGTTTGGGAGATGGGAGAAACAAGTTTGTTCACAGTATCATTCGGTTTATTACTATGCAAATAAGGACCTGGTGGCTTAGTTTCAGGATAAATTTCTAAGTTGAATGCAAAATAAGTCATCTCATATATAAGGGCATAAATTTTTATGCCATATTTTTTGTCATGTACTGACAAAATCTACAGTAGCCATGAAATGCTGCAAGATGTTCATCAATAGTCATATAGTCAGATGGTGTATAAATTGCTTGGCAATTACAAATCTGTCAAACAATGACCAGAAAGCAACCAGATTATCAGTTCTTTTTATTTCTTGGTGGGTGAGTTTCTCATCAAACCTCAGGCAATTTTGAAGGAAATCAAATCTCCTCAGTGTCATTGTTATTTTACAAACCTCAAGCCCACACCTATCACTTTTCCCTAAATTGTTTACATTTCTGTGATTACCATGAGAAAGCCCTGCTAAGTTCTGCAGACCTATGAATGCTTTCACTTCAGCTAGTAAGTTGTCATAATAAATACATTTCTGAGTATGTCTATTGGTACATACAGAATGTTTTACTCTATTTCAGCCTTTGTATATTTCATAGCATCTTATAGAATTTCATCTGTTAAAATATCCAACAATGAATAGTAGTGATTGCACTCTGTCCAGTAGATTTTGCCCCTCCAAAATCTTCACTATATTTTTGGACCTACTTCTAATATTAGATTATTCCATTTGGTTAACTGACAATTTTGCAACATTTTGACTAGTCAAACATGCACTCACATTGCTGTTTTCTTCATTACTTTAATCAAGGAGGTCTGCATTCCCTGTGTCTGTATCAGTCAATTTTTGCTCCATTTCACTCTCACAGGAACTTTGGCACACATGGCCAATGTCAAAGTCATCATTGTCATTCACCCACACCATTATTCTGTTATGAAAACATGTATTTTTTCATAATGGATCATCTCCATCATCCTTATATGAGTAATCTGATGATTCACTTTTGACTTCCTCCAAAACTTGCAAATCTGGTTTTTCATGTGCCATTTTACTAAATTGGACTACTTCTACCAGAAAAATGAAAAGAAAACTTTTATTCTTTGTCCTTAAATTTTTTTATTGGTACATTTTAGGTATACAATACATTTACATTTATCATTGGGTGCTTGTACCTGTACATGATGTATCTTGGTTCTTATTTTTTCCCCATTAACTGTGCATCTCTCACACCCTCCACCCTTCCCTATTTACATAGACTTCATTTCCATTTTTTTAAAATATTCTCATAATTTTTCCTTTCCCTTCTTTCCTTTCCCCATCCCCTCCCACCACCCCTACCCCTGTGGACCTTTTCCTATTTCAAAGCATTAATTATTCATTATTAATCCTTTTAATCCTCATTTACACTTTCAGTTTCTCACACTAGAGAAACTATTCAGTATTTACACATGTATGTCTTATTTACTTCACTTAAGAGTATGGCTTCAATATACATCCATTTAGCTATAAATGACTCTAGTGTCTCATTCTTTATGCTGAATAGTACTCCATTTTATTTCAAAAAAACACACACATCTTCTTTATCCAGTTTCCAGTTGATGGGCATTTGGGCTGTTTCCAAGCTTTAGCTATTACAAACTGTGCCGCTGTAAACATGGGTGCACATATATCACTGTGGTATGATTCTTTTAATTCTTTTGACAAAATACCCAGCAGGGGAATAGCTGGGTCAAATGGGACCTCCAGTCCTAGTTCTTTGAGGTATCTCCACACTGATTTCCACAGTGGTTGCACCAATCTGCACTCCCTCCAACAATAGAGAAGTGTTCCTTTCTCTCCACACCCCCACTAACATTTGTTATTGGTTGATTTCTTGATAGCAGCCATTCTTTCTGGGGTGAGGTGGAATCTCAGTGTTGTTTTCATCTGCATCTCTTGAATGACCAGTGATGTTGAACATTTTTTCATATGTTTATTTGCTGCTTTTGCTTCTTTGAGAAATGTCTGTTCACTTCAGATGCCCATTTTTGAATTGGGTCTTTGAATTTGGGGGGTCTGATCTTTTTTCAATTCTTTATATATTCTCGATAGTAGACCTTTGTCTGAGGTACAGCTACTAAAATTTTTTTCCCACATTGTTGGTTGTCTCTTAGCTCTGTTGGTGGTTTCTCTTGCAGTGCAGAAGCTTTTTAATAAGATGAAATCCCAGTTGTTGATTCTTTCTGCTAGTTCCCATGCTATTGAGATTTTGTTCATAAAGTCTTTTCCTATGCCAATGTCTTCAAGAGTTCTACCTAACCTATCTTCCAGCAAGTTTAGTATTTCTGTCTTAATATTTAGATCTTTAAGCCACTTTGATCCTAGTTTAGTGCATGGTGATAGGTATGGGTCTAGTTTAAATCTCTGGCAGGTTGAAATCCAGTTTTTCCAACCCCATTTATTAAATAGCCTATCTTTCCTCCAATGAGGGTAGTTGGCTCTTTTGTCAAAGATGAGGTGGCTGAGTATGTCTGAAGTTGTTTCTGCATCTCCTAATCTATTCCATTGATCCTTGGGTCTGTTTCTTTGCCAGTACCATGCTGTTTTTATCACAGTAGCTTTGTAGCATAGCTTCAAGTTGGGTATTGTGATACCCCCAGCAATGTCTTTGTTGCCTAGAATTGCTTTTGCTATTCTAGGTCTCTTCTGGTTCCAAATGAATTTTTGGATTGTTTAAAAGAAAACTTTTAGGGCCGGGGATTTAGCTCAGTTGTTCTGGCATCTGCCTCACAAGCGCAAGTTCCCAATTTTGATCCCAGTACCAAAAAATAAGTAAATAAATAAAATAAAACTTTTAAAAAACAAATCCTAGAGTGGTATGGGTGTATTATACCCTCTGTGATGCTCATGTAAATGTGCAAAATCTGTTAGATGGAACATCATGTGGGTACAAATCCTATTTAAACACTTTTGTATGGGTTCACCCATTTTGTCTTTCATTGTATCAAGTGGGTAAACACAAAAATTGCTTCCTATATCCCTCAGGGAAAGGTACTGGGATGCACAGCCAGGTACTATTATGCTAAAGTAAAAATTTATAGTAGAAAAGTAAGGGATTTGTTTGTGAAACCTAGCATTATGCTTGTAGGTTTTAATGGTGCATAGTGGCTTAGAGTTGAAAGCCTTCAGGTGTACTAGCATAGGAATAGTGTGTGCTTACAGTTGTGAATGGCCAACATTGTGGGTGTTTGCATCAGCAGCAAGTTGCTCCAGGTTATCTGTCTGGATTCAAGTGAAATGAATGGGAGATGACCTTCCCATTCTAGTAATTCCAATGACTTGGACAAAAGTTCTTGAATATAATCATTTAGCCTCAAATAAATTCAAGGGCAGTGCCTGGGCCATGTAACCTGAGCCAAGCCACATAAAGAAATAAGCAAATCAGGGAAGTGTAATGCCTCTTAGAAACTCAGATATTACCATTTAGGAGTAAAGAAAAATATTTACAAGGTGTAAAAAAATGAACCCAAAACAATGTGACTCGCTGATGTTACAAGAACAGTCTTCTCATTACCACATAATTGTAAGTATACATAAATGTGAAGTGTCTTGGAATAGATAACTGGCCTTGAATCTCTAAAATACCACTGTGTGGGGAGGGGTCACAATGCCATCTGATCCTCTGACACTATTTCTTTTATTTCTTTGAGTTTTGACAGAAGTGATTGGGAGAGCTTAAAAGAGAAATTCATATTGAATAAGTCAAGAAATAAGCCACAGAGGCAAACAGCAGCCTAGTATTCTTTCATACAATAGAATGGTTGTATTTTCCTAGAAAATAATTGAGATATTCAATGGACTTCTTAGAATATAGAAGACTATCTATATAATATTGACTATCTATATAATATAAGACTATCTATATAATATAATAATTATATAATATATAATATCTATATAATATACTAATCTATATAATATATTTTGTAGTATAAATACAAAAGCAAGTACAAACCTGTTCTCCTTAAGCTAATAAAATGAGGGAGATCTAGAACTAATGAGTCATAGCACTGAAAGACATCTTAACCAATATAATATTTTATCAGTTCCATGTCTGTTCACAGAACATGTTATTTTACTTCATTTAAATCTCTTTGTTAGAATTGCATAACTGTAAATTTTAAAATGCTAATTATTATATTCTTGCATATAAAGAAAAATTATATTCTAATACTGGGAGAGAATCTCTCTTCCTAACAGTTCTGACAAAAGTTACTGAGGGGCTAGGGATTTAGCTCAGTGGTTTCGCCACCTGCTGCACAAGCGCAAGGACCCAAGTTCAATCCCCGGTACCTAAAAAAAGAAGTTATTGAGCCTGAATTCAAATGTCTACTTTATTTATTTATTTATTTATTTTATTTTTGGTACTGGGGATTGAACTCAGGACCTTGCGCTTGTGAGGCAGGCAGCAGCACCACTGAACTAAATCCCTAGCCCTCAAATGTCTACTGTAGAACCAACCACAGTGGCCAGAGTGCAAGAATTTTTTTGCAGGTGGAGAAGTCTAGCTCCCACATCACTTGGAGAAACTTCTCTGAGGTCAGAAATGTCAGTGACAACTTGTATTAGTATTCCCAGGCTTGCTTTTATGTACAAATTGCAAAAAAAAATTCAGTGAATGTTTAAATTTTCAATAAATGTATCACAGTAATAGAAACATGTCTATTAATCCCCCTTGAAACACTCTCCCTCACTTCAAACACACTTATCCCACAGTTCTTGCCACTTTCTGAACCAGTTCTTAAAGTCATTTCTTGAATGTCATTAGTTGCACTGGCATGATTGTCCTAATGTCTTGATTTGATTCAAAATGTTTACCTTTCATGGTCATCATGACTTTGATGAAGAGCCAAAAGTTGCACAATGTCAGATCTACTGTATAAGGTAGATGAGGACATATGGTAATGTTTTTATTTGACAGAAATTACCACACCAGAAGCAACATGTAACACAGAACATTGTCATGATTGAGGATGAAACTGCCCGTTTCTCAGTCCATTTTCTACAGACATCATTTCTTACAGCCATTAGAGTTCACTGTAGCATTCCTGTGTACAAACTCAGCTCACACATTTCCATCATGGTCAAAAGCCATAATCCTGAAAATAGGAATATAAAAGAAAAGCAGAGATTATTTTTATTGATCCTTGGTTGTTCAATAAAGTGTTTTGGCCCTGAACCCATTTAGCACCCAGAGTTAACAAATAACTACAGTTATGTCTATTATTTTGGATTTCGTTTGACACTCTTTTATTCAACAAGGAGAATTTTCACTCAGAAATCTGAACCTTAGTCTTTGTAATAACCATAGACCCAAGTTTCATCTCCTGTGATGACATTTCTTAGAAAGCTAGAATCTGAAGTGACATAGTGACACAACTCCAATGAAACTGACAGAATTTCATGTTAATGCATTGATTATGATCCATGATTTACATACAATACACTTTAAAATGCACCTCTGTCAACTGTAGCTTACAAACAACTGATTGCATTAATAAGTTCAAACTTGTCACATACCATTGCTAGGGTTCAATGGGCTACTTCTCATATTGAAGATCCTTGTCTACCTGTTGGGTGATACTTTGAAGCAGCATTCACCATATTATTTGATCAAACCCCATATCCTTGTTTGGCTTTGCCTATATATATATAGGATAAGAGAGACTAAAAACACTACTTGAACTAAATATTTGAATTTTTATTATATGTATCAGTGTTTGAAAAGTGGTGCTTTCTGATTTAGGCAGTACTACTCTTTTGTAAGACCATGGGTTGAGATCCATGATAGATGTAGAGAAATATTAAATCATGTAGTTGCTAAGGATTCTTCATATGGGCAGACTGCATTCAAGGGTACTATAATGTGTGAGGTTTGCAAAGAAGCTAAATAAAGGTGAGTACTCTGAATTTTAATATGCAGGGAAGAGCAGGCTGTCTACACATACAAATTGGCTTTAAAAAACAAGCAGTTAATCTTGATGTAAATAATCTGTTTTTTAATAATTAATTTGATTGCTAAAAATGTGGTTGCAAGTCAATTACCAAGAGGTTTAAAAAAGTTTTTTTATTAGATTCAACTTTAAATGAAAATTTAATATTTAGAAGTAGACAAATGAAGGTGCAAATGTTTTAATAATAGGTTGAGATTATTCTGATAATGAATTCAAAAGACTGTTAATGATGAGTTTATAGCAATTAATGAAATAATTAACATGAAGTGAAGATTCAGAATGGTAGATGTGCTTGATAATCATGGAAAATGGCAAAAGTAAGAAAAAGAAAAGGTGGTCAAAGATGCTAGCCCATAGGATATGTCTAAGTCAATGTAAAAGAATTCAAATTACCCCCTGTATATTATCAGACCATAGTGCAATAAAATTGGAGATTAATAACATGAGAAGCTGCAAAACTCCCACAAACACCTGGAAATTGAATAACACCCTCATGAACAACCAATGGGTCACAGAAGAAATTAAGAAGAAATTAGACCTTTTCTACAAGTAAATGATAATGCCAGTACAACATAAAGGAATATATGAGACACAATGAAAGCAGTTACATGAGGGAAATTTATAGCAATGAATGCCCATATTAGGAAAACAGAGAGAACTCAGATAAATAACCTAAAGCAGAACCTCAAACTCCTAGAAAAAGAAGAGAATAACAAACCCAAAGCTTGCACAAGAGAGGAAATTATAAAGATCAGAGCAGAAATCAATGCAATGGAGACTAAGAGAATGATACAAAAAATTAATGAATCAAAGAGTTGGTTTTTTGAAAGAATAAATAAAATCGATAAAACTTTAGCCATCCTTATCAAAAAAAGGAAAGAAAAGACTCAAATCCATGCAATTAAGAACAAAAAAGGGGAAGTCACAACAGACCCATCAGAAATCCAGAGGATCATCAATACCTACTTTGAGAACCTGCACTCTAATAAACTGGAAAACACAGAAGAAATGGACAGATAAAATTCCTAGATACATATGAATTGCCAAAGTTAAAGGAAGAAGATATAGAAATTCTAAACACCCCAATTACAATAAGTGAAATTGAAAATATAATAAAATATTTACCAACAAAGAAAAGCCCAGGTCCTGATGACTTCACTGCTGAATTCTACAAGACATTTAAAGAAGAACTAATGCCATTACTCTTTAAACTCATTAAGGAAATTGAAAGGGAAGCAATACTTCCAAATTCATTCCTGGAAACAAGTGTTACTTTGATTCCAAAACCAGGGAAAGACCCAACCCAAAAAGAGAACCACAGGCCAATCTCCCTAATGAACATAGATGCAAAAATCCTCAACAAGATACTGGCAAACAGAATACACGGGGTCATCAAGATCATACACCATGACCAAGTCGGATTTATCCCAGGGATGCAAGGATGGTTCAATATTCGTAAATCAATAAATGTAATACAGTATATTAACAGAGTCAAGGACAAAAACCACATGATCATCTCAATAGATGCAGAAAAGGCATTTGACAAAATCCAACACCTATTCATGATTAAAAACTCTACAGAAAATTGGAATAGAAGGTCTTTATCTTAACCTGATTAAGGCTATCTATGAAAAACCAACAGCCAATATCATACTAAATAGTCAAAAACTGAAAACTTTCACACTAAAATCAGGAACAAGACAAGGATGCCCATTATCACCACTCCTGTTCAATATAGTTCTGGAAACCTTAGCCACAGCAATTAGAAAAGAGAAGGAAATAAAAGGAATAAAGATAGGAAAAGAAGAAGTTAAATTGTCATTATTTGCTGATGATATGATACTTTACATAGAAGTCCCAAAAAACTCTGCCAAAAGACTTCTAGACTTAATTGACAGATTCAGTATAGTAGCTGGATATAAGGCCAACACTCAAAAATAAATACCCTTCTTATAAACAAATAGCAGACTCACTGAGAGAGAAATTAGGGAAACAATTCCTTTTACAATATCATTCAAAAAAATGAAATAGCTAGGACTCAATCTAACAAAGGAAGCAAAAGACCTCTACACTGAAAAGTACAGCACCCTGAAAAAGGAGATCAAGGAAGATATAAGAAAATGGAAAGACATCCCTTGTTCCTGGGTTCGAAGAACCAATATAGTGAAAATGGGCATGCTTCCAAAACTACTATATAGATTTAATGCAATGCCAACTGAAATTCCAATAATATACTTCACAGAACTAGAGAAAACAATCCAAAACTTCATTTGGAACAAGAAAATACCTAGAATAGCAAAAAACAATTTTGGGCAACAGAGACATGACAGGGGGTATTACAGTACCCAACTTGAAGCTATACTACAAAGCTACTGTGATAAAAACAGCATGGTACTGGCAAAGAAACAGACCTAAGGATCAGTGGAATAGATTAGAAAATGCAGAAACAACTTCAGATATACTCAGCCACCTCATCTTTGACAAAGGAGCCAACCACCCTCATTGGAGGAAACATAGCCTATTTAATAAATGGGGTTGGAAAAACTGGATTTCAACCTGCCAGTGATTTCATCACTGGTCATTCGAGAGATGCAGATGAAAACAACACTGAGATTCCACCTCACCCCAGAAAGAATGGCTGCTATCAAGTAATCAACCAATAACAAATGTTAGTGGGGGTGTGGAGAGAAAGGAACCCTTCTCCATTTTTGGTGGGAGTGCAGACTGGTGCGACCACTATTGAAATCAGTATGGAGATACCTCAAAGAACTAGGACTGGAGGTCCCATTTGACCCAGCTATTCCTCTGCTGGGTATTTTGCCAAAAGAATTGAAAGAATCATACCACAGTGATATATGTGCACCCATGTTCATAGCAGCACAGTTTGTAATAGCTAAAGCTTGGAAGCAGCCCAAGTGCCCATCAACTGGAAACTGGATAAAGAAAAGGTGGGATTTTTTATAAAATGGAGTTCTACTCAGCCATAAAAAACTAGAAACTAGAGTCATTTATAGCTAAATGGATGCATATTGAGACCATACTCTTAAGTGAAATAAATAGGACACATGTGTAAATACTGAATAGTTTTTCTACTGTGGGAAACTGAGAGTGTAAATAAGGATTAAAAGGATTAATAACTAATAATTCATACTTTGAAATAGGAAAAGGTCCAAAGGGGTAGGGGTGGTGGGAGGAGATGAGGAAAGGAAAGAAGAGAAAGAAAAAATTATGAGAAAAGAAAAAAAAATGGAAACAAAGTCCATGTAAATAGGGAAGGGTGGAGGGGTGAAGGGCGCACAGTTAATGGGGAAAAAATTAAGAACCAAGGTACATCATGTACAAGTACAAGCACCCAATGATAAATGTAAACGTATTGTATCCCTAAAATGTAACAATAAAAGTATTTAAGCAAAAAAAAAAAAAAAAAAAAAGAAAGAAAGAAGAAAAGGTGGTCAAGATACAATAATTCTCTCTTCTGTGTTTTTTGGGTCAAAGTTCTTTTCTAATTATTATTATGATTAGAGTGTCATGAAATATGTAAAGACGATTTAACAAAATAAATTTTCAAGTGAACTTTTAGCACTGTGATAGAAACTTTTATTTGAAATAGAATAGGAAGAGAATGTCAGTACTAGAGGGGAGGAATGAGATAGAGGTTCACAAAGTCTGGATTCTAGATTCCATTTTGCCACTGTCTAGGCAACTTTGGAGAAATCCTAACCTCTCCTATCCCAGTTTCTTTTGAAAATGAAGCTGATGAACTTCATGATCACTAATACCTCTTTGAGCCTTAAATTATGTAATTTTATGTGACACTTTAAAAATTTAATGCAGTCTAATAGAAATCATAAATCAGAGATCAGTAGTAATTGTGAATATCCAAATATATTCACTATAGAATAAAACCAAGTTGCAAATATAACTCAACATTCTCTGAAGCTAATTTCATATTCTCTAATAGTCTATGTAGTGAGTGATATTATTGAATAAAAGTTAAATGGCAATAACAAACATTTTATAGAGGCATATTTATTTCCTTTGATAAATGTAATACATGTTTGGAGGCAAACAGAAAAAACAGCATTCTAACTCTGCTTTCTTTCTTCTTTTTTAATTCTTCTAAAGGTTGTTGAGATTTCCTTTTCCTTTCTAGGGAACCTAACATAAAATCACGTCTAATTCTTATGTGGTAAGCACATGTTTTTCACAAGACTCTATGTTCCAGCTCAGCAGTTCAGGGAACAGAAGGTATTTGTTAACTCTGGGTGCTAAGTGGGTTCAGGGACAAAATATTTTATTGAAGAATCAGGGATCAGTAAAAATAATCTCTGCTTTTCTTTTCTATTCCTGCCTTCAGGAATATAAAATAAGAAAATCTGGAGCTAAATTCAGAATATTTAAAGTCCTCGTTAAATAGAATGAAGTCACTAAAAAATAAAAATTGATGTTTAAGTTTTTGATTTATTCAAATAAGTAGGGGTACCATTTATGAACAACAGGATATTAGGAAAAGGCCAGATCTGGGATGAAAGGGGAAGGATCAACTTATTGGAGTGTATTTCAGGTGCTTTGGAGAAGGTCAAATGGAGGTGTTCTAGGGGGAATAGAATATACAGATCTAGTAATGAGGTCTAGGCTGGAGACAACAATTTGAGAGCCACTGTTACATCTTTTTTGTGAATTAAAATAATATATAGAGCCTTTGAGAACAAAGTACCAGGAGACATATGCCTCTTGTACATCACTTCATCCACACCTGCAACAATACCATGGGTAAATATTATTAACCTCATTTTACAAGTGAAAAAACTGAGGCTCAGAGACAACCAGCCATGAGATTCACCACGGTAAAATATTTCTTTTTATCCCATGGTCTACTTTTTCTTAGGCCAAAATGATTATACGTGGCTCATCCCTTTTCAACCTCCATTCTTCATCCTTCATCAGAATCAGTACTGATATTGGAAGAGCAGTTGCTAGTGGAAATCAGTTAAGGAAAGGATTTTGACAGTGATTTCTCAAAGAAGGACAATGTAATTTCTACTCTGAAGGAGTGAGATGATCAGATAATGAGGAGAAATCAAATGGAAAGGAAGGAATGAAGCAACCAGCTATACAGTGAGAAGTGTTTGATATTTGAATTATTATTTCTTATCTTCATTTGACTCTGACCAGCCCAATAGTTTAATTTTCTTGTAATCCTTTTTCTATTATTATCATTCCATTTTCATTAGGTGTCTGTCACTGGACTTCTCTGTGGTCAGAATTCCAACATCTCATGTAATTTTCAACACCAGTTTGGACTTCAGGATTGCCCCATTGCTGTGTGTGGTTTGTTTAGGTTTTTTCCTTATTGACCTGTCCTGCTCTTCCTGTCACATCAGCCTTGACATTGAAAGGATGGAAGGCAGTCAAAGACACACACTTGCACACAGCTATTTCTAGGAACAGGAGGTTGATAGGGTCTGCTGAAAGTAGGAAGGAAGGAGCTCTGCAAGTCAGAGAGTAGGGCAGAAAACACAAGAACTTGAAGTTCATGCTTAGCAACACTCCTAAGCCCCGGAGAGTCCCCATGAAGACAGGGCTTTGCTGTTTCAGAAATGTCAAAATTGTCTTCCTCAAACAGTCAGTAATAGCACATACTTTCTTTCTGTATTGTTCTTGTCAAGATGGTGAATACTCAACTGCAAAGAGAGAACAAAAGACAAGATAGGTTACTGATTCCCTAGTGGGAGCTGAAAAGCATTCTCAAAATCCTACAGGCATTGGGAGAGAGGCAGCATGAGAATTTATGTAATGAAGGGTTTCTGCTTTTGTTTGTTTTTAACTAGCCAATGACCAGGTTAGAAACTTGTTGGTGAGAAACTTGCTGAAGAGACTTCTTTCTTGGTGAGTTACCATCATCAGTGCATATTTATTGTGCCCCAGGCTTTATAATAGGCCTGGGCAGGAGCTGGCTAAATTGTAGGACTTACAGCTTACACAATGGTGCTGGATATGGGGCAAGGAGAGAATCTTTAACACAATAATATAAAAATCTTGAATATGAAATTAGATGCAGTGATTCCTTTTTACCCATGGTGATATGATCCAAGAATCCCAGTGCATGTCTGGAACCATGAATAGTTCCAAACTCTACATCTACTGGGTTTTTTTCCTATGCATACTGGTATACACACAGATTTTGTGTCTTTGCCATCTTAATTGAGCACTTATCACTGGGTGTAACTTTTGGAGTTTGAGATGTGACAGCAAAACTAACACAAATTTCATGTTTCTTCACAATTTCATGGTTAGAAGACTCCTTACTGTAGATTTTAGGACTCTCAGCCTATAGGTTTTTTTACATTTTCTTAAGTCAAGAACTTTTCTCTGTTCTCATAAACGAAGCTCTTATAGTTTCTTTTTGAAGTATTAAAAACATTAGCATTATTATTCTTGCTTTGAACCCATTACTAAGTAAAATAAGGGGCACATGAACAAAAGCCCTGTGATACCACAACTTCATCTTATAACTAAGGAGGCTGTGAAGTGACAAAGATAAATAGTAATGTCAACATCATGGGTACACAGAACAAAGGACTGATTCATATCTTGGGTAGGATGCAGTATGGCAGCAAGAGATTTTAGTACATTATTCAGAATAGTACGTAACTTAAAACTTAAGAGTTGCTTATTTATGGAATTTTCCATTGAATATATCTGGACTATGTTTGGTTGTGGGTAATTAAAACTTTGGAAAGTATAATAGCAGATAATGAGAGTCCATGGTGCATAGCATTAGAAGGACCTCACGCAAAATAGGGGGCCCAGAGTTTAAGTGTCATTGGCTTAAATGCAACTCTGATCCTACAAAGAGAGTAGTAAGTATCAATATGCATGGTAATAACAATAACAGCAGCTACTGTATCCTAGGGACCTTGCACAGTACTAAGCACTTTACACACATTATCTCATGTAATCCTCCCAACCACCTCCTGAATTAAATACCAATTGCTGTAGGCAAAGAAACTGAGTCTCAGTAACCTGCCACAGGACAAACAATAGTGGAATTGGACTGCAAATCAGACTCTTACACTAATGACCAATCTTTTAAACATCAAAATATAAAGTTCTCAAAAAGCTATCAGTATTATTACACAATATTATGGGAGGTACCTGAACCAGTCCTTCAGAAAGTTCCAAAAAAGTTTTTTTTTTTTCAGGAGATGACACTTAAAGCAACATTTCTCTGTCTCAGCTTTATTGATATCTGATGCTTAATAATTCTTTTGCTATTGAAGCTGTCCTGTAAATTTTAAGATGTTTAGCAGCATCCCTGACTTCTACCCATAAATGCCAATAGCACCCTGTCCTCAGTTGGGATAACTAAAAGATCTCAAGATATTTAAGATATTCCTTATTATCTCTTGGGGGGGGAGGTGCAAAAATTACCCCAGTATTAAAACAATGAATTAAAGGACAAGAGCAGCAGAGTAAGGAAGGGATGTGGGGAAGGAACACTGCAGAAAGAAGTCACAGCAAGAACAAAGCCTGAGCAGTGGGAACAGAATGACTGCTATAACAAAGGGCAGACAATTTGCTGCTACCTGAAGCTGCAGGGCAATGCCAGGGATTCATTGGTGGTGAAGTAGGAAGAGGCTAGTGTATGGAGGTCATTCTATGCCAAGCTAAAGAGTTAGGGTTTTAGCCTATCAGAGGGAAGGACATACATTAAACTATCAAGATATCTGGACAGAATCAAAGGTGTATTGCTTAATAGTCACACTCTTCCTTTATGGATAATATATTTGATGGGAACACATCTAGTTCAATTAATTTTGCCCTTTTCTCTTTTAGACAATAGTGGTAATGCCTGCCACTATTTCTATGTATTACCCAGAGAAATGAGTGTGAAAATGGTTTGGTGACAGCTCGCTTCCATACCTGAAAGACAGAAATCTCAGTGCCACCCTAGCAGGAGGAGGCAATGGCAATGCCATCTTCAGATAGAGTGCTTGGGAGGCCTTGCCTACTGAACAGCTGCATCGCTTTTACAAGAGCACTAGCCTAGAGCACATGAGTCAGCTGTACAACATGTGTAGGAAGCACCATTCTCTCTTTTGCTGTGCTTAAAACAGAGAAAGAGAAGGAAAGAATAAAAAAGTGGTCTATGAATATCAAGCTCCAGATCAAATGAATTAAATTATAAGAAGGCCATTTTTTGTAGTATCACAGACATTTACTCATTGTCTTTCCAATATCCATTCTCATGATCCTTACTAACAATACTGATATTGTGCAAGTAACCATATTCTCAGCTGAAATTGTCTATTTCTCCAGACTCCTATGCAGCTGGAAGTGGCCCAGTAACAAAGGCAAAAGAAATGTATGTGTTATGCTGGGCCTGCAGTTGCCCAATTGGTAACTGAAAGCAGGATGAAGCTCCATGTCTCTGCCTTGATATGTTTATCTATTTATTGCCTTTATTACCTTAAAATTTTGGGTCAGATGTGAACTCTGCATGTAGGCACGTTAATCACTTAAGGAGTGTCTGTCTAAAAACTAGTAATACAAGGTTTATTAGCCCTAAATTTTCATAGTCTATCACATTGCCCTTCATACCTGAAGACATCAAGATAAGAGTAATTAAAGTAAATTGCAGGATTCAGGGACATCCAATTGCCAGCTTTCACAAAGTCCAGTTTCAGAACCCCTGTAGTGGCACCTGAAAGTATCCAGCCATTGTCCTAAACCTGCAGTCACCTCAGATCACAGAAAAGCAGAGCCTTTTTAAAGATTACCCCCATGAAGATGTCACTTCTAAGTGGGAGCAATTACCCAGTGATAGGAACAGAGGCTGCCACTCTAAGTAAGAGTAGTCATTTCACAATGAAAACCAAATTGCCCCCTCAAGCACTGATGACTTTCCCAGAACCAGTCTTTTTTCTTTTTTTTAATTCTTTTATTGGTACATTTTAGGTATACAATACATTTACATTTATCATTGGGTGCTTGTACCTGTACATGATGTATCTTAGTTCTTATTTTTTTCCCCATTATCTGTGCGCCCTTCACCCCCTCCACACTTCTCTATTTACATAGATTTCATTTCCATTTTTTTTTTCTTTTCTCATAATTTTTTCTTTCCCTTCTTCCCTTTCCCCATCCCCTCCAACCACCCCTAACCCTTTGGACCTTTTCCAATTTCAAATTAAGAATTATTCATTTTAATCCTCATTTACACTTTCAGTTTCTCACACTAGAGAAACTATTCAGTATTTACACATGTGGGTCCTATTTATTTCACTTAAGAGTATGGCCTCAATATGCATCCATTTAGCTATAAATGTCTCTAGTTTCTTGTTCTTTATGGCTGAGTAGAACTCCATTTTATAAAAAATACATCTTCTTTATCCAGTTTCCAGTTGATGGGCACTTAGGCTGCTTCCAAGTTTTAGCTATTACAAACTGTGCCAATATAAACATGGGTGTACATATATCACTGTGGTATGACTCTTTTAATTCTTTTGGGAAGATACCCAGCAGGGGAATGGCTGGGTCAAATGTGACCTCTAGTCCTAGTTCTTTGAGGTATCTCCATACTGATTTCCACAGTGGTTGCACCAGTCTGCACTCCCACCAACAATGGAGAAGAGTTCCTTTCTCTCCACACCCCCACCAGCATTTGTTATTGGTTGATTTCTTGATAGCAGCCATTCTTTCTGGGGTGAGGTGGAATCTCAGTGTTGTTTTCATCTGCATCTCTTGAATGACCAGTGATGTTGAACATTTTTTCATATATTTATTTGCTGCTTTTGCTTCTTTGAGAAATGTCTGTTCACTTCAGATGCCCATTTTTGAATTGGGTCTTTGAATTTGGGGGGGTCTGATTTTTTTCAATTCTTTATATATTCTAGATAGTAGACCTTTGTCTGAGATACAGCTGCTAAAATTTTTTTCCCACATTGTAGGTTGTCTCTTAGCTCTGTTGGTGGTTTCTCTTGCAGTGCAGAAACTTTTTAATAAGATGAAATCCCAGTTGTTGATTTTTTTGTGCTAGCACCTGTGCTATTGAGGTTTTGTTCATAAAGTCTTTTCCTATGACAATGTCTTCAAGAGTTCCACCTAACTTATCTTCCAGCAATTGTAGTGTTCCCAGAACCAGTCTTGAGGTAATGACCAACCATACCATGGCTTGACCAAGATTACCTACCCTGCCAGTTATGCAAGCCCCCAAACCTTATCTTTGTTTTTGTTTCTTATAAAACCCATGGTTTCTATCAGCTCCTTGAACAGATCATGAACTTCTTCATTTGTCCTGCCCAGCATGACTATGCTGATTAAAGCTCCTTCCTTGCCCTCCACCACTGCCCATTTTGGGACAAGTGGCCAAGCCTGGTCTGCTGGGATCTACAGAGCTGGGATTTCTACCCTAAAACTCTATGCAGGTGTTATTGGGTGGGATTTCTAAGAATCCTTTCAAAAATGAACAAGCTCAACTTGTGTGATGTTTTGGGTTTTTGAAACTTCTATCGCCTTCTTGTCTAGAAAAATCTTGTGGCCTAAAATGAAAAAAAAAGTCTTGTTACCATGAGGCAACTAGTGGGAAAATGAAACTCTCTACACCTAAAAGAGAAGAATTGGAAAGAGAAGACAAGAAGAACAGGCCCTTGAAACGTGAGTGTTGGGTCATCTCCTTCCTGGTGTCCCAGCTGTGTGCAGCTAAACCAAGGGGGTTGGAGAGGGAGGTCACACACAGCAACTCAAAAAATTCCAGAAAGAAAAAGAAATTGACAACAGAAGGGGAGAACTGGGAGAAGAGAATATGAGTACTAGTTCTTAGGCTATAAGAAAAACATAGAAGCTCAGCCAGTCCCAGCACCTGGAAGGAAGCTCGCCCGCTACCATCCCAAGCTCCTAGGGCAGAGAAGGTGAGCCATGTGAGCACCAGAAGCACCCCCTTCCGTGGAAATGAGAAGAAACATAAACAAGTCTCAAAAACAGACTTCTGGATCACCTACAGCAACCCCAAAGGGAAATGAGATGGAACAATCTGATACTCAACCACCTGGACTCTCTGAACTGGCAACAAAAGAGGATCTGGGAAAAATGAAATCAGAAATAATTACTCAGATAACAGCAAAGATTTTGCTCATGGTGCAAGACATGATTAATAAATCTAGAGAGGACACACATAAAAAAAAATAGAGGATCTGAGGAACATGATGGAATCCCAACATAGGAAATAAATGGAATCCATAAAACAGATACAAACAGATTTCCAGGAGATTAAAAACTCCATTGAAAGTCTGTGCAGCAGAATGAACCAATGTGAAGACAGAATTTCAGATATAGAAGAAAAGATTGCAATTGGTGACCAGAAAAAGAAAAATTGCTTTAAAATTGTAAGGAAATATGAGAAATCAATCCAGCAGCTGCTAGACAATGCAAAGAAGAATAACATAAGACTGATTGAAGTCAATGAAGAAAGAGAAGAGAGTGCAGATGACATAAAAAAACTGTTCACAGAAGTGATGGCAGAAAACTTCCCAAGCAGGGGAAAAGAACTTGACATACAGATAAGTGAGGCATATAGGACTCCAGCTGGCCTTAATCAAAAAAAAAAAATCTACTCATAGGCATATAATAGTTAGGATTCCAGAAACCCAACAGAAGAATAGAATTCTACAAGCAGTGAGAGAAAAGAAACAAATCACATACAAAGGAAAGCCCAACAGAATCACAGCAGACTTCTCAATGCAAACCCTCAAGGCAAGAAGAGCTTGGAGTGATGTATTTCAAGCCCCAAAGGAAAACAGCCTCCAGCCCAGATTGATGTACCCTGCAAAACTATCTTTCAAAATTGATGGAGAAATAAGATACTTTCATGACAAAGAGCACCTCAGGAACTTCATGAATACCAAACCAGCACTCCAAAAACGTTTAGATAATACCCTAGGAAAAGACAGTGAGGATCACAACCCCAGGAAACCCAGCAGAATGAATCCATTGGGTGTCACAAATTAAATGCAAAGGGGGAGAATCCAACAAAAAGAAAAAGTCATGACAAGGCTTTTAAAACTTTTAACTTCATCTCCCTAATGAGTGTATAATTCAATATTATTATTGTACTGATTAGTATTTTTCTGATTCTAGAGTTGCACACCATTCCTTGTGCTATACTGGCTATTTATCATCTTCTTATGTCTACATTTTAATTGGGTTGTCTATTAATGAGCTCTAAGAATTCTTTATATATTCTGGTCATAGGTTATATGCATTGGAAATATGGTCTGTTTAAGGACTACTTTTCATTTTAATGATGTCATTTAAAGTTCTAAATTTTGATGGAATCCCATTTATTAATTTTTTTCTTTTATACATCATGTTTTTTATACCCTAGGTAGTTCTTGCCTACCCTGAATTCATAAATACTTTCCCTTATAATTTCTTCTTAAAGTTTTATACTTTTAGGCTTTCATATTTAGGTTCATAGATCCCTTCAAGCTATTTTCATGTATGGAAAAAAAGGGTTGAGGTTAATTTTTTATGTACAGATACCAGGTGTTCTAGTGCCGTTTGCTGCAAACACTATCTCTTCCTTGGCTCTTAAATTGAGTTTATATTCTATAAAATCCTAATGTTAAATAATCTTTCAAAACTCAGTGGACCATATATGTGTGGTTCTATTTCTAGATTCTCTGTTTTATTCCAATGATCTATATGTCTTTCCTTACACCAACACTGCCTTGATTACTGTAGCTTTAGAAGAAGTCTTAAAATACTAAACATCTTACAACACTGTTTTTGTTTTTAACTTTTCTAGGTCCTTTGTACTCCTACATAACTTTTAAATTTCAATATCCAATTCTTCATTTATAGCAAGTATACACAGACCTGAATTTTTATATATACCTTGTGTTTTCTAATCCTGCTAAATTCAAGTACAAGTTCTAGGGGCTCCTAGAGATTTCTTAGTATTTTCTCTGTAGATGATCATTTCATCTACATATAAAGATTTTGCTTCTGCCACGTCAATTCTATCCTAGTTGTGTCATTTTATTGCCAGACTATTTTGGTGGGGACTAGGTTTCAAAGTTTAATTGACAGATAAAGAGTAGGCATATCTGCCCTTGTTCCCCACCTTAAGGAGAAAGCACTGTATCTTCTCCATTTATATAAGGCATTCTCGCTGCAAGTATGGAGTACATGTCTTTAATCTGTTGAGAAGGTTCTGTTCTACTTCTAGTCTCCTGATAGCTTTTATCATGAACAGCTGTAGAATTTAGTCCAATACTTTTTCTCTAACTAGTGACAGGATCATATGGCTTTCTCATTTCCTCTGTTAAAATGATTACTTTTGGGGGTGGATCTTCCAATGCTGAACCAACACTGCCATCCCTATAACAAAACCACTTTCTACATACTGCCAGATCTGACTTCTAAGAGTTTGTTTGTTAAACAAATTTCTATCTATGTTCATACTTTTTTCTTCTATTATCTTTATCTAATTTTAGGATTAGCACAATGTTGAGTTCCTAAAATGAGGGGAGAAGTGTTCCTTCTTTTTTCTGCTTTAATTGTTTGATATAATTTATCAGTTAAAATGTTTATGAGCCTGCTGTTGTCATATAGGTAGGTTTTCAAGCTAGGAATATACTTTCTTTAATAGGTGCTATTCAAATTTTATATTTCCTTCAGAGTTGGTTTCATTAATTTGTCTTCCAAGGTACTTCTTAGAAGTTGTCAAATTTATTTCAAAAAAGATTTTTGTAATATGCTTTCTATATCCTTTTAAATTCTGTAAAATCTGTGGTAATGTCTCCTAGATGTTAATATTGTAATTTAGAAAATGTATAACTGATATTGTGCAACAGGAAGAAAAGGTCTAAAAGAGCAGAGGAATTGTGAGGGGTAGGGGAAGGGAAAAAGGGAAAGGAAAAAATATGAGAAGAGGAAAAAAAATGGAAACAAGGTCTTTGCAAATAGGGAAGGTTGGAGAGGGTGAAGGGAGGGCAAAGGAAGGGGAGAAAAATAAGAACCAAGATACTCATGTAAAGGTACAAGATCCCAATGATGAATGTAACTGTATTTTATACCAAAAATGTACCAGTAAAGAAATAAATTAAAGTTAAAAAAAAAATAATAACCCTAACACTCTAGAAGAATTGATCAGAACCTTATTTTGACCAAAAATATCTACTCCAGTTCACAGAAGCATTTGAATTGTCAAGGGTTTTTGAGTGCTACAGAGAAAAGTCTATTACTAATCTGGAATTTACTGGCAAGAAAACATGGTCAAGATTACAAAATGTTTTTTTTTAAACTATTGTCCAGTGTTTACTTGAAAGAATAGCTAAAATAAACAGAACCAGAAATTTCAAATACAGAAAACAACAGCTCTGATTCCTGATGCATACAAAACTATGTCAGTAGAATGTTTACTTTCTTCTAACACAGATGATTCCCAAATTCTAAAATGTGCAGAGCATATTGAGAAGAGACTATACTCCTAAATACTGGTCTGTTGATCTATCAAAAGCATTTTCCTTTGCAAGGCATACAGTATTCTTTTCTCGTCTTAAAGTGGACGCTTCTCCCCTATGAGTTTGTGATTCATTTATCACAAACTGCTATAACTTACCAATCAGCCAAGCAGATTTCAATTTCTAATGGAAAGCCATGGGTGACCTACTCAGTCCTCTGGTTTCATTTCCATTACAAAGACTGATATGCAATCTACAACCAAAGCTGGAGCAGCTATAAGAAGCTGGTTGAATAATCTGTTTTCTGGTTGGAATTCATATCAAATGCCACCTCTCTAGGAGCAATTTCCACCAGAGGACAGAATGTTCTGGAAAGAATCGAACTCTGTGTTTGAACTGGAGGTCCAAGGACTTTTTCATTATAAAATCCAAGTAGTTAGTTTGAATTGTTAGCTTTTGTTCTCCATGGGTAATAAAAACCTCATTGTTTCTCAATGTTTGTGTAACTAAACTTTATCAGCTGGAGCTAATCTTTAATTCAGAAGTTTGAGCTGTCCATCAAGCAATACCTGGTGAAAAGAAATCAGAAAGGTTATGGACAGGTCCTCCAGAATATGTGAATTGAATATATTAATTATAATAGCAAGAAACAATAAACAGTAGTGCATATGAATGCTCACATGTGTGGGCACATGGGAGGATAGAAGAAACAAATAGAGGAAAGAGACAAGGAAAATCATATAATTATAAAATTGTACTTTCAATAAAGACTACAGCTTCAAATCCAGTTTTTTAAAAAATAAGTCCTAAGGTCCTTAAAGACATTATAAGCTGAATCCATTCCCTTTTACCTATGAAGAAGCTCCTTTCATTGCTGAATAGACCATCTCTTTTCACCTGTAAAATGGGCCTTTCCCTTATAAATGGGCTCCATCACCTGTGATGGCTGTGGCCTATGAATGAACCATTATCCTTCCCCTGAAGAAAGCCTCTTCCCCTTTCATCTGTAAATTGAATCCCATCTTTCCATAGATTCACAAGTTCCACATATTTCTATCCCCAAATCCCTATAAATATACCTAGCTGGAGGCCACAAGAGCCTCTCTCCCTTTGGAAGGCCTGCATTCTATCTCTTTGAGTGCAGACATTTAAAATTCTGCCTAATAAATCTCCTAATGCTTCTTACTGACATATCCTTAAAATTCATTTTCTTTGATGGAAATCAGTAAACCTGCAACCTGCTCCATGGGTGGAGGGAGTTAAAGTTCCCTATCCCCACTTTGGGGACCTCCATGGACCCTGTCTACTTACAAACACTAGTCTGTATGTATACTCACATGTGTGAACACATAGTGGAGAGGGTATTAGAAAGTAAAAATAACTTTCCTAATATGGATGTGAGGTAGGAGATTAGGGTATGGAGGGCTGGCTGGGAAAGTAGGAGTGACCTGTTAATTACAAAGTCCCAAGACACATGTGCAGAACAGTTCCCAAATCCCGGCACATGGATCTGATCAGAGGATGCCATCTTACTTCTTCTTCCAAGAACTCAAGCAAGTTTTCCATAGGAAGGCCTAGACTTGATGCCAGCCAGAGGAGTAGCAAACAAAAAGACAATAGCCATTGAGCTTTGTGCTATTGTGTTCTTTCGCAGGTAGTTGGCTCACATGCTGTAGAGTGTATTTTTTTCCTACTTTTACTTGGCCCAAACTCACTCTGCAGAGCCAGTTTCTTTTCCTATCTTTAATAAATGTAAAACCTCATGACATTTTGTGCTTGTTTTGTTCAATTCTTTGTTCAAGACAAGAAGAAGCTAGAAACCACCTCTGGAAGAAGACTCCAGAACCCCAAAACCTGGTAACAGATGCTCAAAATATTGTTAGTACAAACAAAAATTTATTAGCATTGTATAATAGGTAACCTAGAAAATCCATAAAATGGAAGGGTAGCTGTAGGTAGAATGTAATAAAAATATCAGGGGTGTGTGCATGCTAGGGGTGAGTATTACCAGTAAATTAGAGACATACTAAAAAGGCTAGGAGTGTCAAGGAGAATATGCATTTTAAATGCCTATAATTTTTCCTTTTTACCTTGATGAGATATTTGCAATATTTTCAGGAAATATATTTGTGGCCTGTATTTCATAAAATATTTACTTTTAAAAATTTCTTTTTAAAAAGAATTTCTATGACTTTTCTTGCAGTTATAAATTTGCCCTCTCTAATATTTCCTTTTCACTGTCATGAAAATACTGCAATTTCTCTAATACTACACTGATGACCATTGTTTGATAATACAAAAATCATATTGCTGTTGATTTTATTCTAAACAAGGTAAGATGTTGCTTTTAATTCAAATTTTTATTAAAATTCAGCACAGAAAAATGTCTGAATTTGCAAAGGTTTATGATGCTCTGTGTATCAGTAAACCAATCAAATGGAAACAATAAGAAATATCTTTCATAATAAGAAATTTAGATGTAAGGTGGGCTGCAGGTATGGTATGATGAAGACTGACTTTTTCTTTGGTTTCTCTTGTTTTCACTATTGTTTATGGAAGATTTATTCCTAGGTAACTTCCTTTGGTTTGTAATATGGCAACCAGACAATTCAAGAGGATGAACTATCCTTCTAACCATAAAGGTCTTTTTGAGTATGTGTGTTGCATTGGCTAGAAGAAACGGCTGTGCTTTGGTTTCTGTACCAATCACAGGAAAAAGAATGGATTAATTTGATTGAATTTGGCTAGTCAGAGTAGACTTTTGGTTCTGAGGATAGAACTGGCTTCTGAGGTACTGCAGGGAGAAGACTTGTGCTGAGCCCTATATAAAAGTGAGTGGGATAAACAGCTACTAGAGAGGTAACCAACAAAGTTTACTACACTACAATCATAGAAAGATCCCAAATGTGAAACAGGCAAGACATGGGGCTTTACTTGGTGTGACATCTTTAAGACCCTTGTGTGAGCTTTAACAGATTATTAGAAAGGAAACCAAAATAAAGGAAGAATCCTGCAATATTTCACTCTATGAGTAGCCCTTGGTAAGAAGCAAACTTGAATGGGAGGAGGACAGTAATTGTATCCTGTAGAATTGAGATGTTTAGATTTCATTAGGGAACCATAATTCCTGTAGGTCAGGTTAGATTCACCCTTTGTAGGTAGGCACGCAGGTAAAGATCTAAATTCATGATTTTTAGGCCTTTGTATGAATCTTGTCATACTTTCATGAGATTTTTTATTAATTAAATTCTTAATAGCAAAATCACTCAAAGAACAGTTATTAAGTGTTAAAAATGTGATAACTATTACCAAAACATGCTTTGAAATGACATATCAACATACACTAAGTGAGACAGTATTGGAAAACACAATCTTTACCCTTTTTTGCCAATACTGGATAATATTAAATCTTAAATTCCTACTAATCTGATAGGTAAAATATTTGATAATAATAAAATTATAATGCTTTAAGTTTCTTTAGTTATAATCAAGGCTGAATATCTCTGTATTTTTATTAATTCTTTTCATTTGCATTTTAAAAATTACTACTAGATTGGCAATTTATTATAGACTTATTGAACATTTACACTAGGATTAAGTGTGTTTTATAATGTCCTTTGCAAGACCTAAGGAATGAATATTAAGGTAAATCTCAGTGAAGAATAATTTTTACATTGCCAAATAGTTGTGACCTAGTTTGTAAGTCATCAGTTTTATTTGATCCAAATATTGTAAGGATGCCAAGCATATGTTTTAGATTATTTTCTCTAAATATGTTATCTCTGCCAGTCTTTTTGTGTAAACAGGGTGATTAGATAATTTGTGATGATTTTTATATGCAGAGGTTTTTATTCTCTAATGAGGTCTATATCAGTGGAGGGAGGACTATTCATGTTAGGGTTGATGTTATAGGCCCTCCCCTCTTTTTTTTAAACTTGGCAAGAAGACCTCTGCACCTCCTTTTGAGAGAGGGAACAGACTGCTGTTGGATATGAAAGCAATCAATTTACCTGGAGAAACTGGATAGGACTACCAGTGGACAGGGCTCCTCCATTTCTATCTCTCCTCTCTGCTCCATTCATCCTGCTCTCCCCTTCACCCATTAAGCTCCTGGCTCACTGCCCACTGGGAATATCTATATTAGCCAAACTCTCTCTTGCCTTAGGGCCTTTGTACTTACTATCTGTTCTACTTCTTTCCCAGTGCTCTCAGCAAGATTTCTTATTTTCCTTCAAATTTCTGGGGGAAAGTTCCTCAGAGGTAGTCCCGGTTGTCTTTTATGACAACAGTGTTTATTTCTTTTCTGGTACTTATCGTAATTACCTACTTGTGTGATTTTTTAAAAATGTGATATAAAAATATCAAGTAACTATTTTCTTTGTTTATCTTACAATTTATCCCACTAGAAGAAAAGCTCTATAAGCAGTACAATCTGCTTATTGAGTTTGTATTGAATGTGTAAAATATCTGTTTTGTGCTTGGGTAAAGGAAATATTTTCAGGCCTCTATGGGAGTCAAATGATGGAATAAGGCTTCTCTGAACTCCCATGGGATAGAATGCAAAATCAAGGCTTCTTTGTATGATGGGACTGGGTAGAAGAATATCTGCAATGATTCAAACACCCATCCCTCCTCAAAGAAACCAAACTTGCAATTATAAGCACCATTGAGACTGTTCAAGGCTGAAGTACTCTTGTTATCAATTTAGCCTGTGTTGCAGGAGTACTTTTAACTAGAGGTATAATTATGCTCATGGTGTGAAAAGTTACATCAGTTTATGCTGATACTTGATTGCTCAGTTCATCATTACCAAATGTCTATAAAAATGAACTAGAAGCTGGAAGCATATCTCTGAGTCACTCTTCTATTTAATTACATTTATGGACAATAGATTATCCATGGTTTAGAAGTTGCCATTTAACAATATTTATCAAAGGAATAGCACTAACAAAAGAAAGCATTGAGCATGTGTCTATATATGTGTGTGTACACTTATACATAAGAGATACTTATATTTACCTAAAATGTGATATTTATGTAAACTTAATATGTAATATACTTGTATAAGATACACACCTTTATACATATATAGAACAATTTGACTGACCTATTAAATGTAAAAAGTTCAAAATAGCAAGCTGCACATAATAATTAGATATCATATTTCAGGAATTACATAGTCACTACATTACAGGACAAATACACCTCTGTGTGTGTGGTCTGGCAAGTAATTGCTATACTTAAATTGAAGGGACTTTTAAAAACTCACATGAAAAGCAGCCTCATCCTTTGAGGGACAGTTCTAGGTGGAGTCAGCCTATTCTCTTCTTCCTTCCATTTGTGTGTCTGGCCTCTTCATAACATCCTCAGGTACTTCCACATTTTAGATAGAAAATGATACTCTCCACTAAGGCTGAGAGGTTGTGTGCTATTTAGCAAAATTGAGTATGGCTTCTTTCCTGGAAAGCATTCTCCTTGTGTGATTATTTCTGGGTTGCGATATATGTCTTCGTGCCCGCAATGTGTGGAGTACAGATGTGGGACGCTTTAGTTTTTTTAGTAGCCCTGTTGCTGCTGCTGACCAACACAGAAAATGGAAAGAAGAGATGGAAGTGGATATTCTTTAACACTTGCCTTCCCAAGAAAGCCTCTGAAGTTCAAACAAAGACTTCTAACAATATGGGGTTCAAGATCTTGGTATACAACACTAATAACCAGGCATGATCTAAAAGCCATGCCTTGAAGTATCTCTGTTACAGGGGATTGGATTTCTGGCCTCACCTGTGTTGGAGCAGGGAGGAAGGCTGTGCAGAATGACAGCAAGCAAGCCTGATAATCTTTTAGAAATCTTCTGAGTTTGTCTGTTTGGTCTTACATCCTAGAAGTGCACAGAACCTTAGGGTATCAAAATGGGAAACAGATGAGAATCTTAAATATCATGCCCTACATAGGAAACCACAACTACTGCTGAATCTGATCAACTGACTCCACTGACAAGGGATAGTGACTTCCAATACTCAGCAGTTATACCTGAAGAGTCATTTATAGCTGAGCATAGAGAACCAGAAGCCAACCTTGCCATTGCTTTCCTCATGATTTCATCACTTGCCTCCAAAACTTTGAAAGGAAAGGCCCAGACTCCAAAAAACGCTTCTAGGGATGACATATTCCTATTGTGACCAGGGTAGTGTGGGTGAGAGTGGAGGTGACACATGGCCCACTCTCAACCTAGGGCAGTTGTGGGGAGTGGAAAGCCCTACTGCACAAGAGGGCTTGTCTGCCACTCCTTGACAAGGACAAGACACTCCCAAATATTCAAAATACCATTCAAAATTCTCATTTCTTTCAAACCTAAACTGTTCATTTTCACTGAGTATCTAAACATGTCCTCATTGGCACAGTCCCAGGTACTTCTTGGAGTATCATCTCAGTTGTGAAATCATACTCATGACATCGATACTGACCTAGAAATTTCCGGAGATTACAAAGAATCAAGGAATGTTTCTCTTCCTGACACCTCACTCTGCAACTATTCTGCCACGTGGTACTTGGGTATACTCTTGATAGGATGTGCTGATTTCAATTCATATTAATTTGACCCTTAATATAAATACAGGTATGGGTAAAATGTGAAGAACATAAAATGAGAGCAATAAGCCTTATCGATTCTCCAGCATTCTCTCCAATCCTGTGATTCTTTGCTTTTGGCTGGCACTGCAATCAGGAAAAACCTTTGTTTGTTTACCAAAACATAAATCTTCCAGAGAAGCCTAACCCTATATTACTGTTGCATTTCTGATGGAGAGCTGCCATATGATTTAAATTCCAACAGCTCTACGAGTTCCCATATTTCTTATTTTTGACTTGCCACCTCACCGATGAAGTGCATTGTACTATCATTTTAATAGTTTTTGAGTGAAGGCCATTTTTCTTTGTGTCCAAATGCCATCTGTTTATTTTTCTTTCTTTTTATTGACACATCTTGAGATCCAATAAAAGGCTTTGAAAAATCATTTTATTTTAAAGGTAGCCATCACATTTCAATAGCCAATAAACTGAATGACCAAAAAGAAGACTGCCTCCAAACCACCTAAGAGGAGAGCACGAGTGACAATCCTGGTTTGTCAGTTTGTCTTTAAGGAAAAGATGTCCTTTAACTGCTCTTGCTCAGTAGCTTAGGTGTGAATAAACATTATTTTTTAGAAAATCAGTTTTCTTGGGTTTTCTCATCAGCCAAGTATTTCTCTGTAATGGTAGATAATTACATAGTATATTTGGGCAAATGGAGTCCATCTTCATGATAGAGATGGTACTTAGATACGGATTGAGTCCAATTGGATTCATCATCCAAGCTATGAAGAAATGGATATCATGTGACTTTTAATCTTGTATGAAACAAAAAGATTAAACTGTCAATATTATGATGAGCTGCCGTGACGAGTCCTGTGATAGAACCGCACTCTCAGAGCTGCTGCTAATAATATGTATGCAAGGAATAGATTTTTACTGATAATGCATGTAATTAAAGTACAGGACAGAATGTCCTGTTCAAATTCATGACATGCCCAACTAATAAAGGAAGAGAGTATAAGACCCTTGCTATTTATTTGCATGAAAAAGCTTCAATCTAGGATATACTTTAGAGAAATTAGTTTTTAATCTAGGTGAATAGATGAGATTTTGACCCTGAACTGTGTTTTCAGTTGACCTGTGAGAATTTATGCAGAAGTAAGACTGTGATGCTTACAACCAGACAGGCATTGCTTTTTTTTCATTATTTATTTCTGAGTGTCTCATATAGTCAAAAAGAAGCAGAAAATTGGTCCTTTTAAAAGCCCAGCTTCTGAGAATTTGCTTTTATGAGACATAATCAGCAAGCACTAATAGGAATTTTGCAGAAATGCATTTTGTTTAAATTTAGACATTCAAGAAGTGAGACGCATTGATTCAGGAGGGAAAGTTCTTCACTAACCTGTATCAAACAGAGATCTACAGTAGTTATATATTGTTATAAAGAGATGTGAGAGGCATCTTGCTATCTAGTACCTGCTCTTCAGGGTGAATTATGGATACTTGAAAGAAAGATTTACATCAATGCCAGAATTTATTTTTCCATGATGAAGGTTCCTGTTACATCCACTGAATATGTGCAAGAAATTGCCCTTAAAAGTTTTTTCCCCCTCTTCATTTTTAAAAAACAATGTCTAATATCAACATCCTCCAAGTAACAGATCACGTACGAGTATAGTCAGTGTTATGATACGATAGAAAATAAGTCATCTTGAGACAAAAGGTCAATGTTTGCTGTTGTTTGATGCTCTAATGAGTAGGAACAGCTGTCACAACCCTTGTGCAGATGTGAGATGCAAGAAAGGTCTACCCAGGTGAGTAGAAGACGCCAAAACCCACCTGGCTGCTTAACCCAGAAACAGAAGTCACCTTTGCTTCCTCCCTTCCCCTTTCTTCCCACTTCCCAGCCATTGGCAACTGCCAATTTTCTCCTTCAGTGTACATCACAAAATTGTCACTTCTTTCCACATCTGTCCTGGATGAGACTATCACCTCTGACTGTCTAGTCTCCTGAACTTTTCTTTTTTAATTTAAATGTTATTTCTCTTTCTTTGACCTCTTCTAAGTCATTTTCCACAAAGCACAAGAATAATCAGATAACATTGCTCTAAATTAAAATCTTCAACAGCTTCACCTTGTATTTAGAATAAATCCAAACTCCAGAAGCTCAGAGCCTTTGATCTTGGATGTGGCCTCTGCTTCTCTGTTGTATTTCAGTTCCCATGGGACCAGCAGCAAGACATCCACAGTCCTTTTCCATCCCTGGTTTTCTCTCCTGCTCTGTGGCCCATGCCCTCTGTTTGAACCACTTTCCATCCTTCTGCTTTCCTCCTAACTTGGCTAAAATAGCCTGTCTTGTCCACTCCAGTACCTAGAGAAGACCTCACACTCCTCAGCAGCTTCCTTTGCCATGTTTACCAATACCTGCACTTCTGATCTGCAGTCCCTTGTTATCTGCACAAGATTGGTTCCAGAACCCTTACATACACTAAAATCCAATGGTGCTTGGATTTTTAAAAATATAAGGTAAGTTCCTTCTATAAAGTAGCGTAGTGTTTGCATATAACAAACACACATCCTCAATATAATTTAAATCAACTTTAGATTTTTTATACCTACTATAATATAAATTCTATGTCAATAATTACTACACTATATTGTTAAGTAAATAATGATGGAAAAAGTCTATACATGTTTAGTACAAAGCCAATTTTTAAAAAATATTTTATTTTCATTTTAAAATTTTTAAAAATTAATTTTATTGGTACATTTTAGGTATGCAATATAATGACATTCATCATTGGAAATTTGCACCTTTGCATAATCTCTCTTAGTTTTTTTTCCCCCATTCTCCTGCCCTCCCTTCAACCCTTCAACCCCTCTCTATTTACAAAGAATTTATTTCCATTTTTTCATTTTCTCAGATTAATTCCATTCCCTTGTTTCCTTTCCCCAATCCCTCCCACTTCCCCTTCCCCTTTGGACTTTTTCTTCCTATTTTAAAATATCTAATATGCCTTTTGATCCTTATTTACACTTTCAATTTCTCACGCCAGAGAAACTATTCAGTATTTACACGTGTGTCCTATTTATTTCACTTAAGAGTATGGCCTCAATATGCATCCATTTAGCTATAAATGTCTCTAATTTCTCATCCTTTATGGCTGAGTAATGCTCCATTTTATAAAAGGAAAAAAAACCCACGTCTTCTTTATCCAGTCTCCAGTTGATGGGCAATTGACTTGCTTCCAAGTTTTATCTATTACAAACTGTGCCACTATGAACATGGTGCACATATATTGGTGTGGTATGATTCTTTTAAATATTTTGTGAAGATACCCAGCAGAGGAATAGCTGGGTCAAATGAGACCTCCAGTCCTATTTCTTTGGGGTATCTCCATACTGATGTCCACAGTGGTCACACTAGTCTACACTCCCACCAACAGTGGAACAGTGTTCCTCTTCCCCACAGCCCCTCCAGCATTTGTGATTGGTTGATTTTATGATAGCAGCCATTCTTTCTGGAGTGAGGTGGAATCTCAGCATTGTTTTTATTTGCATCTCTTGAATGACCAGTGATGTTGAACATTTTTTCATATGTTTATTTGCTATTTTCTATTTTTTTGTATGAGAAATGTCTGTTCATTTCAGATGTCCATTTTTGGATTGAGTCTTTAAATTTGGGGGACTGATATTTTAAAGCTTTTATATGCTCTGGATATAGACCTTTGTCTGAGGAACAGCTAGTGACAACATTGTGGGTTGTCTCTTCATGCTGTTGGTGGTTTCTCTGCTGTGCAGAAGCTTTTTAATAAGAAGAGATCCCACTTGTTATTTGGGCTAGTTCGTGTGCAACTGAGGTTTTGTTCACAAAATCTTTTCCTCTGCCATTGTCTTCAAGAGTTCTACCTAACCCCTCTTCCAGATGGTTTAGTGTTTCTGTTTTAATATTTAGATCTTTAATCCATTTTGATTTTAGTTTAGTGCACAGTGAGAGATATAGTTCTAATTTTAATCTTTTCAAGTTGAAACCAAATTTTTCCACCACCATTTATTAAAGAGGCTATCTTTCCTCCAGTGAAGGTATTTGGCTCCTTTGTCAAAGATGAGGTGGCTGAGTGTGTCTGGAGTTGTTTCTGCATCTTCTAATGGATTGCACTGGTCCTCGGGTCTGTTTCTTTGCCAGTACCATGCTGTTTTATCACAGTAGCTTTGTAGTATAGTTTCAGTTTGGGGATTGTGATACTCCCTACTTTATCTTTGTTGCCTAGAACTGATTTTGCTATTCTAGGTCTTTTCTTGTTCCAAATGAATTTTTGATTGTTTTCTCAAGGCCTGTGAAGTATACTGTTGGAATTTCAATTGGGATTGCATTGAATCTATATTGCAGTTTTGGAAATATGGCCATTTTCACTATATTGGTTCTTCCTATGCAGGAGCAAGGGATGTCTTTCCATTTTCTGATATCCTCTTTGATTTCTTTTTTCAGAGTGCTGTAGTTTTCAGAGTAGAGGTCTTTGATATCCTTCGTTAGGTTGATTCCTAGGTATTTCATTTTTTGGGTGCTATCATGAAGGGAGATGTTCCTCCAGTTCCTCTTTCAGTGAGTCTGCTGTTCATGCACAACAAAGCTATTTTTGTATGTGTTGACCTTGTATCCAGCTACTCTACTGAATTTGGTTTTTAAGTCTATAAGGCTTTTGTTGGAGTTCTTGGGGTCTTCTATATAGAATATCATGTCATCTGCAAATAATGACAATTTAACTTCTTAATTTCCTATCTTTATTCATTTTTAGTTCTTTCTCTTGTCTAATTGCTGTGACTAATGTTTCTAAAACTATATTGAACAGGAGTGGTGAGTGGACATCCTTGTCTTATTCTTGATTTTAGTGTGAAGGATTTCAGTTTTTGAGTATTTAGTAAGATATTGGGTATTGGTTTTTCATAGATGGCTTTAAAAAATATTTTCAATCTGTTAGTTGAGTCTGTGGGTATGGAACGCTCAGATATGGAGGGCCAGGTGCATTTTGTTTGCTCAGGTTGTTTCTTCTTTGTCCATTTCCCCATGACAGTGTCAGTATCTTGGAAGTAGGTACAATGTCTGTCTTGGCTGCTAGCACATCTATTTTTCTATGAATTCTCCATCAATGTTTATTGAATGAATATATAAACATATTAGCACACACCTTTTACAGACTGAGTTTGCAAAAAATTGTAGAGATGAAGATCAATTTAAAGGTGGAAAACTACCTGTTTTGGCTTGTCTTCATGTTCTGGAAAAACACAGGTTTTCTTTTCTCTTCACCCTAAGATAAATGTGCAATTAAATCTAATATTCATACGGGGAAAGTGAAGAAAAGAGATGCTCTCATATATTGCAATCATAAAGCTTGCTTAAAGTGTCTACTCACATTTTTTAAAATTTGTGAGTGAGTGAGCCAGATTTTTCTCTGGAAGTGAGCTATCTCTTTTGGGCCACTCAAATAATAAGAATCAGAGTTGTTAACTCATCCCCAAGTGCTGCATTTATTGCCAAAAACAAGTAGCCTGGTTCTATCCACTGTGTGTATTACCCAAAGCAAGTATGCCAGGATTGTAAAAAGTGAAAGAGTTATTGGATGACATCATTGAAATTTCTTATAAATTCATGAAAAATCAAGATACGATGAAAAAGTTGAAATAAAATATTTTGTATCAATATATTAAAAAAATAGATTTTATGGTCACATCTATATTTTAAGGGAACAAAGTATTTTACAGTGTCCTTCTATTTTAACTTTAAGTATTTTCTTATTATTCATTTCCCATAGAAAATTCACAAAGCAGTTAAAAATAGTTAATGAGCAAACTACCATTGTACTTTCCAAGTCAGCCTGTCTCTGCAGCTTAGAAAGAATATAAAAAACACAGGGCAAAGATATGATGGAGAGTGAGCACAACTACAGGACCATGCAACAGGAGAAGCCTTTTGCAGATGAATCACAGGGCACCATTCTGTACATGCTTGGGAGAAACCCCTTCATTAAATTCTCATCTGCATTTGATGCTAGGGTTCTTCTGGGGAAGAAACAAGATATATTTTCTGTTGAGTCCACTTCACTACCGCACACAAGTGTAGCATGCACTACAACACTTAAAGAAGATTAGAACACATGGCCAGAGGTGTCTCAACAGCTTCTGAAAGGAAAAGTGACACACTAGGGTCTCACTGTAAGCACAGGTACACGTATATATCATGCAGACACATATACATACAATTCCACCCACACATACAAATACCAACTCATCATTTTAATCTATTCAGGATGCTAGAACAGTGTACAGCAGTGTGGTGCTTACAAACAATAGAAATTTATTTCTAACAGTTCTGAAGGCTGGCAGCTCTCAGTGTCTGGTAAGGGCTTGCTTCCTAGAACATCTTTTTGCTGTAACTTTATGTTGCAGAAGAAATGAGAGATCTCTCTGGGGTCTCTTTAATAAGGACACTAACACAATTCATGAACATAATCCCAAAGGCCCCATTTTTTACCATCACCTTGAGAGTTAAGATTCAATATATAAGCCAGTTTTGTCTTGGTTTTTTGATACCAAGGATCAAACTCGGGACCTTGCGCTTTCGAGGCAAGCACCGGAACCACTAAGCTAAATCCCCAACCCAATTAAGATTCAACATAAGAAGCTGGAGGATGAGATACAAACATTCAAACCACACAGCTCACACACAAATATGTGTGTGCATATATGTGTGTACACACACAAATTTGTGTCTACATGCACACAAATATGCACATATGCATGCACACACACATGCACAAAACATACACCTGCATATAGATGCATACTTGGATACCAGATATCCACAATACATGTGTACATATATGTACACATACCTGGATTACACACTTAAGCACACATCCAGCAATGCTCATTCATGCTTATATTTACTCTTCACTAAACTAGGGCTAGTTCCCATTATTGGAATGAAGGTTCAGTTATTTTCATTCAGTCATTTTCTTACCTTTACAATATTCTACATTTAAGAATATGTGTAGGAATTGGTTTAAACCAGTGGTAACAAAATAGATGGCTCACAAGTTAGGTTCAGCCTACAGACTGGTTATATTTGGCTCACAAATTATTGAAGATACATTAAAATGGTTGCCCAAAATCATGAACGAGGAGGCTTTGTATAAAAAGCAACTCCAGCTTCTTTTGAACAAGTAGTAGATTTGGCAGCTCTGACCCACAGTCCTGTAAGGATGACAAGTGGCCAGAGCTGAGGACACTGTAAAGTTAGGCCCTTGAGACCCCTGCTGTGTCATCCATAACTTTAGTCTATCGTTTCTTAAATACTTGTGCATATGTGCATCACTGCAGAGTCTTGTTCAAATGTACATCTTAAATTGGTAGTTGCAAGATTAAACCTGAAATTCTGCATTTCTAACAAACCCCAAATATTTCTGCTCTGAGGACCATATTTTGAGGATCTAATCACACACAGCTCCACAAAGAACTGCCAGATTTAGCCAGGAAAAAAATACTAGACCAGTGATAGTGGACCTTTAAGAGCTTTCAATAATACAAACAGCCACTATGGCATGTGTACCTTAGGTTCACCACCACTGTACTAGATTCTCATAAGTTAATTTAACAAGTACAGAAATGTAATATTTGGATATACTTGCACCCTCCAAAAAATTGTTTCACTGAAATTCAAATGCAACTGGACATCCAGTAGTTAATCTAAAAACCTTATCTTTATGCCAAATTTGTCCCCCAATCCTAGTTTACTTCACTGACTCCTTAGGAATTTGTATTGACCATACTCTGAGGCAGGGATTCAGGAACATGTGAGTAATGGGATTCTCAATAAAGAGATAAGGCCGAGGGTGGTGGTGCACACCTGTAACCCAGCATTTGGGAGGCCAAGAGAAGAAGATTTCTGTGAGTTTGAGGGCAGCCTGTGATATATAGTGTGTTCAAGGCCAGCCTGAGCTGCACAGCAAGACCCTGTCTCAAAAAAAAAGACTCAATAAAGAGTTAAAGTAAGCCAAAGAGAGAGACAGAATAGGGCAGGCAAATGAGCTAAGCAAGGACATAATCACAGCTGGAACCCAGCTTTAGCCTGATCCCAGGAGGAGTCAGAAGCACGAATGGCCACACAGACATAGGCTCATGGCAAAGTTCAGGGCCTGGCCTTTGGTTCCCTAGGGAAAGCATTTGCTGTGCTCCCAGGCCTGGAAATCACCTTCCAGGTGGGAGTAACCTTCTTCACTGAGAATTCCCTGGTGAAGGTAAATGTCAGCTAGTTGCAGCAACACTCATAGCAGCTAGGAGATGAGTAAACCTTCCTAGTAAAGGAGAGCTTGGCATTGTAAACATCCACTACAGAGATCCTGGTGATAAGGAGCCATTGCGCCAGCTTGGACCATGCTTTCAGATGCAGAATTCACTCATGCTTTGGATGTCTTCCAGAGGCAGCATTGTTTATCAAACTCTGTCTTGGACTCATTCTGTCTGGACACATTACACACTGCAAACACAGCCAAAGAAATTTCCTCTGTTGTACTTCTCTGAATAATTTACACACAACCTTTATCCAGGCTTCAAACCAATTAAATCCAGCAAGTAGGTACTGAGCATTTACTATGTGGAGATCATGGTAATGTATTACTTGGTCTTCTTGAGCATTCTGTGAGCATACACAGGCTAGGTATTCCTCACTTCATGCATAACAGATTAGAGAACACACAGCAAACCCAATGCAACTCCTTCACATAGAGCGGAGAGTCTCACGGAGGTTAATTTACCTTCTCAAAGTCACCAAGGTTAACTGTGAGTAAACCTGAACCTTAGTAACATACCTCTCTGGGGCTGGGGATTTAGCTCAGTGGTTTTGCCACCTGCTCTGCAGGGCCAAAGACCCGAGTTCGACCTCCGGTACCAAAAAAAACCCCCAAAAGCATACCTTTCTGTTTTTGAATAAGTTTCCAAGTCAAAGTATTCTCAAGTGCATATTCAAAAATAATAAACATACACACTCCTAGAAAGATAACAAAGAAATTCATCCAGCAATCATACCTCTCTGTTTTTGAATATGTTTCCAAGCCAAAGTATTCTCAAGTGCATATTCAAAAATAATAAACATATACACTCCTAGAAAGATAACAAAGAAATTCATCCAGCAATTTTGCTTTAAAACTTCTTAGTTTGAAATAATTATGGATTCTCAAGACAGTACAGACAGGTTCCTTCACAGTTTCATTTGACATAATTATAGCATAACATTAAAATAAGGAGAATTACATTGGTAAGGTACAATTCTATGTCATTTTCTCACATGCATGGATTTGTGTAACCACTGCCACAATAGATACAGAACTGGTCCCTAATCACAAGATCCATTCCTGATACCCTAATCATCCTTTATAGTCACACATAGTCACACCTCTCACCATCCTTCACTCCTGGCACACACTGATCTGTTTTCCCTCTTTGTAATTGTGTCATTCCCTGAATCATACACAAATGGAAGCATACAATGCATGACATGTCAACAAAGAGCTTTATCACTCAGTATAATGTCCTTGAGTTCTAGCTCATGTGTTACATTTTCCAATAGTTTACTTCTTTCACTCCTGTGTGATATTCTGTGGTATGGAAGTTCAACATTTTACTTAACCATTTAACTACTGAAGTACATTTTGTTTAGTTTTTATCTGTTATTTTCAGTGTTTTTAATTTCTGTCCTATATTTAAATTTCTTTCCTTCTTGGCTTTTGGCTTCATTTTCCCTTATGTTTCTAGTTTCAGAAAATGGAAGACTATTGATTTAAAGGTCTTCATCTTTTCTAATTCCATAAATTAAGCATAAATATATTGTTTAATGTCCAAATATTTGGAGATTTTCCTGTTCTTCTGTTATCCATTTCTACTTTGAGAACACATGCATATGATTTCAACTCTTAAATTTGTTGAGGTTTGTTTTCTGGCACAAATTATAGTCTGTGTTGGTAAAATTCTGTGAGTGCTTGTACAAAATGTATTCTCTACTATAATTGGTTGGAGTCTTGTATATGTGTTGGTGAAATCCTTTAATTGATGGTGTGGATATGTCCTGGTTGAGTTTTTATACAGTTGTTCTAGCAATTATTGAAAGAATGATATGGAAGTCTTCAACTATAATTGTGTATTTGCCTATTTCTTCTTCTAGCCCTATCAGATTTTGCTTCACATATTTTGTGGCTGTGTTGTTTGGTGCATACACACTTAAAATCTTTATGCTTTCTTGGTGGACTGACCCTTTTATCATAAGTGATGTCTCTCTCTGTATCTGATAACTTTCTTTGTTTCAAAGCCTGTTTTATCTGGTATTAGCATAAACACTACTGGTTTATTTTCTTTCTTTTTTCTTTTTTTAAAATTACAGCTTTATTAGTATATTATTAAAACACCATTAAGTTCACTCTTTTGAAGTATACAATTAGTGGTTGCTAATGTAGTCATGGAGTTGAACAAGCATCACCTCTACGTAATTTTAGGACATTTTCATCACTAAAAGGAAACTGCATACCTATTCAGCTTCTCCGTATCCTTTCCTCTACCTGGCCTTCATAATTACTAAGCATATAATACTTGGTCTTTCTTGACTAACTTCTACTTAGTATAATGTGTTCAAGGTTTACTTTGTAGTATCACGTATCAGTACTTTATTTCTCTTCATGGCTGAATATATTCCATCGTGGGAATATACCATATTTATGCATTTATCAGTTATGGGACACTTGGGTTGTTTAGATTTTTTATCTACTATGGATAGTACTACTGTGAACATTAATGTACCTGTTTTATGTGAACATGTTTGTATTTCTCTTGGGTCTATACCTAGAATTAGAATTGCTGGGTGATATGATAATTTTGTTTAATATTTTGAGGAACTGCCAAACCATTTTCTAAAGTAGCTTCACAGTTTTATGATCTCAGCAACAATGTATAAAGATTCTCAATTTTACATCTTTGCCAGCTCTTGTTATTGTCTTTTTCAATTAGCTCTCTTAGCTGATGTTTAGTGGTATCTTATTGTGGATTTGACTTACATTTTTTTGAATGACTAATGATGCTGGATGTCATTCATATATTTATTAGCCAATGGTATTTTTTTTTAGAAATGTTTATTCAAATCTTTGCTCATTTTAAAATTGGGTGATTTTTTGTATTGTAAGAATCTTTTATGTATTCTGGATAAATTTCCTTTACTACATTCATGATTTGCAAATATTTTCTCCCATTTTGTGGGTTGTGCTTTTACATTCTTGATGATGTCATTTGAAGCACAAAAGTTTTAAATTTTGATTAAGTCCAATTTATCTATTTTATTCTTTCCTTGTTTTGCATTGGCTTTTGATGTTATGCTTAAAAAACCATTGCCTCATTTAAGGTCACAAAGATTTACTCATATGTTGCCTTGTAAGAGCTTTATAGTTTAACTCTTACATTTATGGTTAAAATTCATTTTGAATTAATTTTGCTCATGGTATGATTTATGTTTGCAAAAGAAATTTCTATTTTTACTTTAAACTCATCTGTATCAATTTCAGTGAGTTTCTTATAGACAGAATATAGTTGGGCCATATTTTTAGTTCATTCTGAAAATATGTGCCATTTAGTTGGTATAATTCATTTATAGTTAATATAAATATTGACATATTAGGACTTAAATCTACCATTAATGCTTTGTTTTCTGGATCTGCCCCCCACACCTGATTTTTACTTCCTGGTTTTTTGTTATTTAAACATCTTTGAAGATTCTCTTTTGATTTATCTATAATGCTTGCTTTTTTTGAGTATATCTTTTTACCTTTTGGTGCTTCCTCTAGGAATTACATATTTTACACATAATGCATCATAGTCCACTGGGGTCAGTCACCATTTCACTGGTTTAGATAGAGTATAGAAATCTTAGTTCCCTTTACATTTTATCACCCTCCCTCATTTAGAATATATTATGTCTAACCTCTCTGTACATTAGAGAGATCTACATTAGGTAATAGTATAATTTTTGCTTCATTTGCCAAACACAACTTAGAAAATTCAAGAAAAAGAAAGTGTATTATATTTTGCTCTTTCAATAGTTCTCTTCTCTTTGTTTCTGATATTCCTAGATGTGTTCTTTTATTCTTTCTTTTTTGTTTAGAGAATGTCCTTTACCAATTCTTCTTGGTTAGGTGTTCTGGAAACAAATTCTCTCAGTTTTCTTGTATCTGAGAATATCATGATTTCCTCTTCATTTCTGAAGACTATTTGCATTTAATAGAGGATTCTGGGTTAACATTTCTTTCAGCACTTGACAAAATGTACCACTTTTTTCTACCTTCATGATTTCTGATTAGAAATCTATCATTTGAGTATTTTTTTCTTGTAGGTAAAACATCTCTTTTTCTGACTTCTCTCTCTTTCTCTCTCTCCTTTCAGAGGTTTGACTATGATATGCTTTATTAAAGATTTCTTTTACTTTGGAATTCACTCAAATTCTTAGCTTTGTGGATATATATATCTTTTCCAAATTCGGGGAATTTTCAGCTATTAGTTCTTTGAATACTTTCTCCTATTCTCTTTCACATTTTATTTTGGATTCCAAGGCCAAGAATAACAGGGTTTTAAAAAAATAATTCCTTGGTCTCTGAATATATGTTTTATATAGCTCTAATCATACATGCATGATATATAATGTGTATGCATATTTTATATACATACATATTATATATGTGTGTATAATATACATAATTTTACAATAAACATAAGTTATTAGTATAATATATGAATAAAATATGAGAAAATATAAATAATATAAATATATCTGATATATATGACCTACTTTCATATATATGTAGTCTGTTTTCTGTTGTTCAAATTAATCAGTTCTGTTACTCTGTCATTAAATTATTCCCTCTGTCCTCTCTATGCTATTGGGTTTTTTTGTTTTGTTTTGTTTTTGGTACCAGGGATCAAACTCGGGTCCTCACACTTGCACAGCAAGCGGTGAAACCACTGAGCTAAATCTCCGGCTGCTATGCTATTGTTAAAACCTTCATTCAATGTTTTATTTCTGTTCTAAAATATCCATTTGGCTCTTTGTATCTTCTATGCTGAGACATTTAATTTTTTGTGTTTCAAGTAAGTTCATAAGTCCTCAATAAGCATTTTTATGGTGATTTTAAAATTCTTGTCAGATCATTTTTACATCTTTGTCCACTCAGTATTTATATCCATTTATTATCTTTTTCTAATTGAGGATGGGGATCTTATTGGTTCTTAGTATGATGAATGATAATTGTTATTCAAATCTTGACATTTCAGACATTATTTTGTGAGATCTGGGTCTTTTGTTTTATCAGGCCTCCTATGACACTGCTCTTCAGGAGAAGGGAATGCCACCTAACCACTGCCAGGCTAGAAGTAGGACTTCAGGTTCCTGAGGGTCCTTCTGTGTGAGAAAGGATGGAGCATCTCTTTATTACCTACTGAGGGAAAAGATTTAGGTTTTTCATTTTTCTGTAGTATGTGGCTGAAGTAGAACAGTTACTGTCCAAATAAATTTTTTTGCCCTTTCCCTTTTCTTGGTCCTTAGGCTCAAGAGAAAAAGCTTTTGTTGTGGGCATGTTTTTCTTTATCTGTTGATGTTTCCAGACTGTTGACTTCTTTATCTTGGGTTATATACAGTAAAAAGAAAACTCTGAGGGCATACTACTGTGAACATTCCTGGTTGTAAGGTCCCTACCTTGTTCTCTTTCTTTTCCACCTTTCAGAGTCCTCTTGTTTGTTTAACATGTAATGTGCTGTATTTATTGGAAGAAGTAGGGACCACACCTAGTAAGAAGTACCACAGGTCCAGGCTTAGGGAGGTGGTATATCAATAGGTCCATGTTCAAATTAGGATATCAATAGGTCCATGTTCAAATTAGGATAATTATAGGAGGGTTTATTTTATAGAAACTACTAAAAACATACAGAAAACAATTTTAAAAAGTGATATTGCAGGGATGAGGGAGCGAGTCTGTCCTGAGAGCAACTTAGAGAAAATGCTAGCCATGAAGCCATCAAAGAGAAGGAGTTATAAATATCCTGACTTCTTCTGATTTCCTTTTAGGGATCACAATGGTTAAACTTCCAAAGAAGCCAGAAGATAAAAGAACTTCATATCAAACTCTTAAGAGAGAATGGTAGGTAAAAAAGGGGCCAATGGAATATGTCTACCATGGGTAGTTTGTTAGTGTAGGTATGAGCTAAGCAGACTAGTTAGATGGCATACTAAAAGAAAGGTAGTCAAGAATCAAAACAAAACTCAGACCAATATTAGCAATTTCAATAAGTGGAAAGCCATACTTTACATAGAAGTTGATGTATTTGAAATATTGGTAATGGCTTTTAGCTAGTAGCCCTATGACCAAATAATGAAGTAGCTTGGGCTCAAGGTTTTTGGTTTATCTCTGATATATTTACTTGAGAAGTTATATATGAGAATCAGGCAGAAAACACTGAACATTTCAGATCTTCCAGTTTCTCCTCTCTGAATTTTGCCATGGTTTCTGGAACCTAACACCTACTTTATATGCACCTTAAAAAGCAGAAAAGTTTGAAAAAATGGATGAAAAGTAGTACTTGCTTTTGCTTTCCTATTTTTCTCACCGATTTTAGCTGAGTAGCTCAGTATATTCACTCTCTGGCACTAGCACTGTAGTTTTATTTTTGTTTCCCTAATATAGTGCACAATTAGGAGATCCTTTTTATTTGCAGCTTCCTTGAGCTTGAAAGTCGGAATCAACTTTGAAAGCAGCATGGCTACATTTTTAATATTCAAATGGTATTGCATCTGCAAATACCACAAGCTTTCAGATACAGGAAGCATCTCAAACCCAGTGACCCATGACTGATACTAATGTCAATACCTTCCCATGGACTCCTATAAAAGTGGACACAGAGCAAATAGGAAATAGGATGAGAAGATGGATTGGTGATTACAAAGAAAGGCAATAGACTATAGAACTTCCATCTTCTTAGAGGATGTGCAGAAGCAAACATACTTCATGAGATAATGTGTTCCAGAGAAGAAAGGGGGTGGGCAATGAAGAGAAACAATAGGCCAGAGCACTGGTGTTAAAGAAAAGGAAACCTCTGTAGACAGAGTCAGGGGAATGTCATTCAGTCCCATCTGTCACATCTTTGCAGATGGAGAGGGAGCCAAGGAAAGGAGTAAACCTTTGAAGAGTTTTGAAAACTACTTTGATAGCATGTACCTAACTACTCAAAAGTTCTTATTTTGAGACAATTTTGTGCTTTATTTAGGAGGACACAGAAACTACTAAATATCTTTTAGTAGATGTGAGACCATATGGTGGCAGAGCAAATCAACTTTGCCAATAATTAACTCAGGTTAAATTATTTCATTTCTAATGCTGTTTTCTTATTACAGTAATTGTTGTAAGTACAAAAGGACAGATGGTGCTTCACTCTTATTTTCACTTACTCTAATTTTATATATTGTTTAAGTTGCATTATTACTTGTGGCTAACATATGCAACTGCATGTTTTTTATGTTGACAATATATACATATTTTTAATGAGACATGGTAGTGGAACCTTCTGAAAGTTTAATGGTTTTCCATGAGTTTGTGGTTACTCTAACAACTGTTGGTAGAAGATTTAGGAAACGAATGTTAGACAAACAAATCTGGAGTTTTCCCTAACATTGAAATGTGAATCAATGAGAGAGTTTTGATGCAAGAAGTTCTCCTTGTCACCTTCTCACTCATCTTCAGTATTTTGTGGATTATTAAATTAAAATTTAAAAATAGCAACTCATAAGAACTTATTATTTACCTTACTAAACCTGTTGGGATGGTCGAGCTTGATTGTGTCAACTTGATTGGCTTGGGAGTCATCCAGGAGAGTGGTGGAACATACTTCTGGGTGTACCTGGGTGGGTCATGGAGGTGTGACCTGGGGCTCTAGCTCTGGTTCCTCATCCCTCCCTCTCTGGTGTGGCTCTCCTAGTTTGCTTCCTGGTCACCATACACTGAGCAGCTTTGCTCCACCCATACCCTCTTACCATGAAGTTCCTGCTTTGGTATCAGCTAATCATGAACTGAATTCCCTGAAACTGTGAGACAAATTAAACTCTCTTGCTTTAAATTGTGGGTTCTAGGAAATATGTCTCAGTGATGGGAAAGCTGTCATGAAGGCTGTGGCTGTAGCTCAGCTGCCTAGTGTGAATGTTAATCCTGAAACGTCAATTCATTGGCTGAAGAAACAGCAGATTAGTAAGGCACATTTCTGAGTATGTCTGGGTGGATCATGGAGGCATGACTCTGACTACTATATATAGTCCTTTCTCATTCCTCTTCTACAGTGTTTCCCTACTCTGCTTCCTGGCCACTACAAATTAAGCATCTTTGCTTTTCCATATCCCTCCACATGATGTTTATGCCTTGGAACAAGCTGATTATGGACTGAATTCCCGAAATATGAGGGAAATTAAACTTATCCTTCATTAAGTTGTGGGTATCAGGTATTGTGTCTCAGTGACGAGAAAGCTGACTAATATACCTGGAAAATTAGAGGCCTTGAGTTGTATCTCTAGCACCACAAGAAAAAAGAAAGAAAGAAAGAAAAAAAACCCAAGCATGTCATAGAACTACTTGTCTAGAAGAAAAACACCTAACCACTTTCCAAAGAGAAATTATGCCATGTGACAAATACCAAATGATTTGGCATTGTACTTTCCATCTTGAAGGGGGCCCTGAGACTATGGCACACAAAATGAAAAGCAAATATTTATTTAAAAAGATTTCTACTTATAAAAACTATCAGTCTTGGGGATGATAAAAAATAATCCTTTAATATATAGATGATATTTGGCAAGCTAACAGAAAAGAAATTATTGAAAATAGTGACAACATTAAAAATATTTTCATAATTTTTCTTGCTATGTAAAATTGATCTGTAAGTGTAATGTTAACAGAACTAGGAGACCTTCATCAAGACCTCCCAACCAGAGTGCCCTGGACAGACTAAAGTATGCAGGGGTATCAGTTTCTCCATATCTCAGGCTTCCCCATTTAGAGCCCCCATACCACAGGCAGCTTCTGGTATTTTGTACATATATTTTATGCAAATCTTCACATGATACTGTCTAGAAAGCTCTGGTTCTAGTTATGCATTATGACATCAAAAAGATACACAAAGCATGTGTTATATATAAAAAATTTGACCAGGACAGAAAATCAAATCTGTTTTTAATAGTCAAATCTATTTATAAAAGTCATCTTTGCAATGACATTTGCCATTTGAAGAGAAAGCTATAATTTCTTTCAGAATTTGCTTGCAAGTTTGGAAGGACAGAGACCATCTTTAGCTTCCAGGTGAAACTTCCTATTGGGAAAATGAAATGTAGGCTTATAAATGATTCCTTAATATAACCATTACAGTCAAGATGTCTTCAACTTGTTAACTGAGTCCACACTCTGGATACTAGGTGGGTTAGCTGGAAAAAAACATGCCCATGTTATACGGTCTCATTATACCACATACTTCTTCACTTGGAAACTACAACTGTGACCAGTCACTCTCCAAGGGGAGACACTCAAAAGGGAGCAGGAAACCAGCCCTGGATGAAAGGCACTGATGCTGATAGCATTTGACTTCAGTAGTTTTGATGTTTTCTCATTTTAAGCAATGACAGATGAAGGGAAATAAAACGTAAAGCTAGAGAAGCCTGGGAGCTAAATTTCTCTTTAGAAAATTGTGGGTTGGAGTATTAAGGAGATTCTAATTCCTAACAGAGTGCTCACTGGATTGTGCAAAGTGCTCCAATCAGTTCTATGCAATTTTCTGGAGAGAGAATGTGCTATGTCTTGGCTTGTGGGTCTCTGTGGTGGGCTCATTTGCTCTGCAGTGTAATGATCTTCATTTCTCCACTATTCCTTTCTGCAGCTCTTGCTCTGCATGGTTTTTAGTAACTGCACATGGAGTAATTCTAGTAGGAACAGGGCCTAAAATGACTGATAAACTCTACAGAAACAGAAGCATATCTTCTCCCTGGGGCGACTTGTCTCTTGGCAAGATTTTGTATCTGTGAAAAAATAATGTGTCATCAAGAAAACAATACTATTCATTTTAATTAATGCATTTTCTATAAGTAATCATTAAAAGGCCAGATGAGCCAATGTTTACAAATTCATATTTTACTACAGTTGTTTAACTACTCCATAGATCTTGTTCTCTGCCTGTGTTCCTTTAAAATATTTTTATTTATTATGATTAAATGTAAGCTGGGGTGGGCCATTAATTGATTAAAAATAAGTCTGAGTTAAACCGAGGCATTGGGCGGGGATTAAGCTCAGTGATTCCACTGCCTGCCTCGCAAGCACAAGGTCCCGAGTTCGATCCCCGGTATCAAAAAAAAAAAGACAGACTCTAAACCCAGGCATTAATAACAGTATTAGAAAAGAAAAATGCTTTGGGTTTCCATGGTAAACAGAGCTGTAACTCAGATATGAAATTTCTCCTTAGAAGCTGACACTGGCTAGTCCCTGGGTTGGAGTCAGTCCTCACAGTGTTTCCTTGGACTCCATGGTATTTTTCTTTTCAAAACTGGAATTTACAGACCAACATTTGAATATCAGAAGACAACAACAAGGATACCCTTGATTTCAGTTTTTAAAATATCACCTTTTTCAACTTTAAGACTGCAAACTTCAGGGACTCTTCATGCCTGCCCCTTGAAACATGTGGGAGCATTCTAGGTTGTCAAGTGTCCCACTGGGTCCAATTCACTCATCCATTCATATTTATTCAATTACAATTTCCTGAGTGCCTATCATGTACCAGAAGACATTACCCTAGATTCTGCCTGGCTCAAAAGTATAATGTAAATGGACAGTAAACAATTCTGCAGCATTGCAGATTTGGAGGAGTGCAGTGAAGAAGATATTAAAGGTGTGGGGACAGTATCTGACAGGTATCTTGAACTATTCCAAGGATGGAAGAGTAAGAAATAAGACAGAGTTCCTGCAAAAGTAGATCTCTCAGCTGTGATGAGAAGGGCAAGGAGATGTAACTAGGTGCAGTGTATCCTGAGGATAGGGAGGAGAAAAAGAGGATGCAATGGAACTACAGATTGTTTCAGGACCCAAAAGAAGAACATGGTGTCTAGGCAAAGAACCTGAGGGTCCTGGTATAAATGAAGTCTGGAGGTGGTACAGAGGTTCAGACCAGGAGTCCTGTGGGCCATGTCAACATGATTGGTCTTTGTCTTTAAGAACAGTGGTTGGACATTAAGGAATTTTTCAGCAAGTATCATTTTTATTTAATAGCAACATTCTCATGACTAGGTAGAACAGGGTTTGCAAGAGGCAAGGGTAGAAGCAGTTGAGAACAATATGGTCACAAATGAGAGTTAACCCTACAGAAAAGACTCAGGAGATTGAAATAAGCCTTAAAGACTTCAGTGAGACTGACATTTACCCAAGGATATAAGGGGGGATCTTCCATTTGCTGCTCCACATCTGTTCTACACTGCTGTATTCCAAGGAGGCAGACTCAGGCCACTAGGGTTTCCTCATCTGAGTCTTCTCCTGTGTTCAGCTGAGGGGTGGCACCAGAGCAGCAGAGTGAGTTCTGGCACTCACTGAGCCAGCCTCTTCCCTGCTTCATCCTTCCTCCCAGGAGACTAAGGCTCTCTCCACTCTCCCAAGCCTTGCCCTGTCCCTCTCTTTCAAGTTTAGAAGTACAATGATTTCCCACTGCTGGCCCCACAGGTTTAACCACTCATTGTTAGTTTCCCTTAACTTTGCCCATACTTTTGTAGATACTATTTCCTTCATTAAACTCTCCTTGGTTGTCCCCATTTGAGTATGCAATTTGTTTTGTGCCAAGATCTCTGGCCTTAAGCCAAATTATGGCCACACTTTGGAAACAAATCATTTGGTGCTTTTATAAACTCCTAACCCTAATGTTGTCAGAGGTAATGAGGCAAAAAAAAACCCCAAAACCAAAAAAGAAAAACAAAACAAAAAAACTTAAAACAAACAAACCCCAAATCACAGTGTCAAATCCAAAAGCAAACACTGGAGGCATCATGCTCCCTGCCGTCTGTTTTAGAATGAGGTCAGGAAAGCATCAAGAGTAATAAGCACACAAGAAAGATACAGGACAGGCTACTGCACAGGATGCTGATTTGCAGTAGAGACCTCTTCCAGGCCTGCAGTCTCCTCTCTCCCTCCCAATGGCTGAGAGTGTTTGTGGCCTGATCCCAGCTACAGTGCCATCTGGATCTAGCCTTTAATTAGAGAAGGCCAATGAGCCCTGGCAGGCTACAAAGGACCATGCAGCTCAACACAGAGGGCCGCTCCAGGTCCAGGCTGAGGGTCTGTGGCAGGTGCAACCTCCTCTTCTCTGCCAGTCCTGGTTTCCTCAACCCACATGGATGTCGATTCTGATGACACTCAGCAGTAAACTCACAATACACTAACCTCTATTGCAGAATCATCTTCCTACAGAATACACGTCTCATGATCTATTTTCCTATAAAACTCTCAAATATCAGAATTTCAAACTGACATATAACAACATAAAATGAGTTTTATAAAAGCCCATACAGTATTAATTATCTTAATATGGATTCACACACTAGGAAGTAAGTGTGGCCTGTTTGTTCCTATGGAGGTTATTAACAGAAAAAATTCTATGTTAAAAGTACATTTTTCAGGCTGAATGTGGTGGCACAGGCCTGTAATACCAGCTGTCTTGGAGGCTGAAGCAGGAGGATCACAAGTTTGAGCCCACCTTGGACAACTTATGGACTTAGTGAGACCCTGTCTCAAAAAAGAAAAAAAACAGGTGGGGCTGAAGCCCCTGGATTCTACTCCTCCAGAACCACTAAAGAAAAAAAATACAACATTCTTGTGGTTATAGAAAGTAACATTATTTTAAGGCTGATTAGGATGAGTGAGTTTTGGGGAAATGTGTTCTATGGAGATATATCTCCCACCATGCACCGTGAAGAAAAAAACAAAGACTTTGGTATCTTATGTTTTCCTCCAGGAATATTTGCAAATTCATATACTATTTACTCAACTCTTACTGTAAACCAGACCATGGGGTCAGTGCTCCAGTGTGTTGTCTCATGTAATCTTCAGAGGAACCATTTGAAGTAGATAATTTTATTATTCCCATAAGTATAACAGAAGAGCATCAGCTAGTAGTAAGGCACTGTGTTCAAGTCACTGAATCTCTCCAGGCATTAGCTTCCTCAGCTGAAATGGAGGCAAGGGTTACCTGCAGAGTTGTGATGGGGACTAAATGAGATCAACAGGGCTTTGGGAATGCTTTCCAGGCTACACTGCTATGCTAGCACTAGGAACGCTATTCAGCATTATTTATGTGTCTGTGAGTGAGCCAGTGAGTGGGTGAGTATGTTTGAGAGAGAGAATTGGTATTCAACAGACTAGCAAATTGCTGCCTTTATTTATTTATCTACAAACAAAAAAGTGATATAGGAATTACTTTTCCTACTTCAAATTATTCAATGAACACAGACAACAGGGTCCTATACCAATAAAAAGAAAATGATGTGGGTTCAGAGAAATGACAGAGATGAAAGGCATTTTATAATAGAAGACGGCTTCTTATTGCCCCCTTTTCCTTTTTCACAACAGTGTTGCTAATTATTATTGCTGTTAGTCAAGGTAAAAGTTAATTGTTTCCACATTCTATGGAGTGACCTCATCCCTCTGCTCCCTGGTAGTCCAGAATGTGTGCTTGACACCGCTCTGAACACCATCTTAAAAAAGTTGTATCATCACAGAAGTCTTTTAAGTCTCACTAGATCACTTTAGAATGATGAAACACAAGTTGCAAAGTCAAATGGAGTTTCTCAGCTTCCTGTCATGGTGATTGGTAGGATTCATGTCAGAGTTTTCTAAGAACTATAATAAGTTTCATTTCTATCATCTGGAGTGCTGGTTTGCTAGGAAATATTTATAACTAAAGCTGTTGCTCATACAAAGGCTGGGGAAGAGAAACACAGCTCCAAATGGGAAATATGATGAAAACCTACCTGCATAAATTTAACTGAGTATTACTAACTTGGGTGGATAGATCATTGTTCACAGGCTGAAGTGAGTTAAGCCAGTGTCTCAGAGCTTGACTTATAGGGAGAGGCACATTGGTTTATAAAGCAGGCTTCAAATGCAAATGCAGCACAGAACTTTCCTCAGATTTTATTCTGATATGAAAAGAGATGTTTTTGAGAGCTTTGGCTGGTGTAAAGTCTGCACTTCACAGAGCAACAAGAATAATGAAATCTCAAGAATAGACTTTCAGGAATCTTGGAGAGTGTTTAAAAGGTTTGGCATAATTAGCTCCATAGTTTCTTCTTTATGTAGATAAAAAGGAGGGATCCTCTAGTGATACTGGAATGGACTAAATACTCATTCTTTCACTTATTTATTCAAAATATGCTCCAAGTAATCACTTTATCCTAGGTTCTGTGCATAGCCTGGATCAGAAAAAGAACGAGGATAATTGTTTAATTCTCAAAGTACTCAGAGACTTAGCAATGTTGGTGTTAAAAGAAGTAGGCTCTCTTTTTTTTATACAATAGTCTCTCTTGATTGTAGTTTCTCTGATAGATAAAATGGAAAAACGGAAAGGATATTAGAAGGATGGGGGAAGTAGTGAAGAAGAGAGAAAAAAAAGTATAAAACAAGAAGAAAATCAAAGATAATGTTTCAAGAGCTGCTTCAGGGAAGCCAAGTCCTGATCCAGAATGGAGGTTCAGCCATCCGGAAGCCATCAACTCAGTGACACTCTTGGGTTTTTGTTCCATCTTGCCCAACTCCTGGACTTCAGGAAACTTATCAAGGCATAGATAGATATAGATATACATGTACATATACATATACATATACATATATAAATATATACAGTCAAGTCCAGCCTTCTCTGAAAGCAGTTATCATTTTATTTTATTATTTAGCATGGGACAGTAGACCAAGTCTTGAGCTGGCAAATGCACAGATTAAAAATGTTCAACATCATAACTTGCTAGGGAAATTCAAATTAAAACCCCAATGAGAGGAAGCTCCCCCGCTATCATCCCAGGCTCCTGGGGCCAAGAAGGTGAGCTGGTCCCAGCACCCAGAAGGAAGCTCCCCCATCTCCATCCCAGGCTCCTAGGGCAGTGAAGCTCAGCTGGTCCTAGCACCCAGAAGGAAGCTCCCTGCCTCCATCCCAGACTCCTAGGGCAGAGAAGCTCAGCAGGTTCCAGCACCCAGAAGGAAGCTCCCCTGCTGCCATCCCAAGTTCCTAGGGCACAGAAGGTGAGCCACGTGGGTGCCAGAAGCACAACACCCCTGTGGAAATGAGAAGACACATAAACAAGCCTCAAAAACAGACTTCCAGATCACCTACAGCAACCCCAAAGGGAAACAAAATGGAACACTCTGATACTCAACCACCTGGACTCTCTGAACTGGCAACAAAAGAGGATTTGGGAAAAATGAAATCAGAAATAATTACTCAGATAACAGCAAAGATTTTGCTCATGGTGCAAGACATGATTAATAAATCTAGAGAGGTCACAGATTAAAAAAATAGAGGATCTGAGGAACATGATGAAATCCCAACATAGGAAATAAATGGAATCCATAAAACAGATACAAACAGATTTCCAAGAGATTAAAAACTCCATTGAAAGTCTGCAGAGCAGAATGAACCAATGTGAGGATAGAATTTCACATATAGAAGATAAGATTGCAATTAGTGACCAGGAAAAGAAAAATTGCTTTAAAATTGTAAGGGAATATGAGAAATCAATCCAGCAGCTGCTAGATGATGCAAAGAAGAATAACATAAGACTGATTGGAGTCAATGAAGAAAGAGGAGAGAGTGCAGATGACATAAAAAAAACTCTTCACAGAAGTGATGGCAGAAAACTTCCCAAGGAGAGGAAAAGAACTTGACATATAGATAAGTAAGGCATATAGGACTAAAGCTAACCTTAATCAAAAACAATCTACACACAGGCATATAATAGTTAGGATTCCAGAAATCCAACAGAAGAACAAAATTCTACAAGCAGTGAGAGAAAAGAAACAAATCACATACAAAGGAAGCCCATCAGAATCACAGCAGACTTCTCAATGCAAACCCTCAAGGCAAGAAGAGCTTGGAGTGATGTATTTCAAGCCCCAAAGGAAAACAGCCTCCAACTCAGATTGATGGACCCTGCAAAACTATCTTTCAAAATTGATGGAGAAATAAGATACTTTCATGATAAAGAGCACCTCAGGAACTTCATGAATACCAAAGCGGCACTGCAAAAACTTTTAGACAATACCCTAGGAAAAGACAATGAGGATCACAACCCCAGGAAACCCAGCAGAATGAATCCATTGGTTGTGACAAATTAAACGCAAAGGGGGAGAATCCAACAAAAAGAAAAAGTCATGACAAGGCTTTTAAAACTTTTGACTTCATCTCCCTAATGAGTGTATAACTCAATCTTATTATTGTACTTATTAGTATTTTTCTGATTCTAGAATTGCACACCATTCCTTGTGCTATACTGGCTATTTATCATCTTCTTGTGTCTACATTTTAATTAGGTTGTCTATTAATGAGCTCTAAGAATTCTTTATATAGTCTGGTCATAGGTTATATGCATTGTAAATATGGTCTGTTTAAGGACTACTTTTCATTTTAATGATGTCATTTATAGTTCTAAATGTTGATGGAATCTCATCAATTTTTTTTCTTTTATACATCATGGTTTTCGTATCCTAGGTAGTTCTTGCCTACCCTGAATTCATAAATATTTTCCCTTATAATTTCTTCTTAAAGTTTTATACTTTTAGGCTTTCTTATTTAGGTTCATAGATCCCTTCAAGTTATTTTCATGTATGGAAAAAAAGGGTTGAGGTTAATTTTTTATATACGGATATCAGGTGTTCTAGTGCCATTTGCTGAAGACACTGTGTCTTCCTCGGCTCTTGAATTGAGTTTATATTCTATAAAATGCTAATGTTAAATAATCTTTCGAAACTCAGTGGACCATATATGCATGGTTCTATTTCTAGATTCTCTGTTTTATTCCAATGATCTATATGTCTTTCCTTACACCAACACTGCCTTGATTACTGTAGCTTTAGAAGAAGTCTTAAAATTGGGTGCTAAACGTCTTCCAACACTGTTTTTGTTTTTGTTTTTGGCTTTTCTGGGTCCTTTGTACTCCTACATAACTTTTAAATTTCAATATCCAATTCTTCATTTATAGCAAGTATACACAGACCTGAATTTTTATATATACCTTGTGTTTTCTAATCCTGCTAAATTCAAGTACAAGTTCTAGGGGCTCCTAGAGATTTCTTAGTATTTTCTCTATAGATGATCATTTCAGCTACATATAAAGATTTTGCTTCTACCATGTCAATTCTATCCTAGTTGTGTCATTTTATTGCCAGACTATTTTGGTGGGGACTAGGTTTCAAAGTTTAATTGACAGATAAAGAGTAGGCATATCTGCCCTTGTTCCCCACCTTAAGGAGAAAGCACTGTATCTTCTCCATTTATATAAGGCATTCTCGCTGCAAGTATGGAGTACATGTCTTTAATCTGTTGAGAAGGTTCTGTTCTACTTCTAGTCTCCTGATAGCTTTTATCATGAACAGCTGTAGAATTTAGTCCAATACTTTTTCTCTAACTAGTGACAGGATCATATGGCTTTCTCATTTCCTCTGTTAAAATGATTACTTTTGGGGGTGGATCTTCCAATGCTGAACCAATACTGCCATCCCTATAACAAAACCACTTTCTACATACTGCCAGATCTGACTTCTAATAGTTTGTTTTCTTAAACAAATTTCTACCTATGTTCATACATTTATCTTCTATTATCTTTATCCAGTTTTAGGATTAGCACAATGTTGAGTTCCTAAAATGAGGGGAGAAGTGTTCCTTCTTTTTTCTGCTTTAATTGCTTGATATAATTTATCAGTTAAAATGTTTATGAGCCTGCTGTTGTCATATAGGTAGGTTTTCAAGCTAGGAATATACTTTCTTTAATAGGTGCTATTCAAATTTTATATTTCCTCCAGAGTTAATTTCATTAATTTGTCTTCCAAGTTACTTCTTAGAAGTTATAAAATTTATCTCAAAAAAGATTTTTGTAATATGCTTTCTATATCCTTTTAAATTCTGTAAAATCTGTTAATGTCTCCTAGATCTTAATATTGTAATTTTAAAAATGTATAACTGATATTGTGTAACAGGAAGAAAAGGTCTAAAAGAGCAGAGGAATTGTGAGGGGTAGGGGAAGGGAAAAAGGGAAAGGAAAAAATATGAGACGAGGAAAAAAATGGATACAAGGTCTTTGCAAATAAGGAAGGGTGGAGGGGGTGAAGGGAGGGCAAGGGAAGGGGAAAAAAATAAGAATGAAGAGACTCATGTAATGGTACAAGATCCCAATGATGAATGTAACTGTATTGTATACCTAAAATGTACCAATAAAGTTAATGGGGGGGAACCCCAATGAGATATTGCTCTATGAGAGTGGAATATGTTGCTGGTGGGGATGTGAAATGGTACAAGCAGCTTGACCATTTTTTATAATAGTCATTTACCATATAACCTAATAATCCACTCTGTCCAGATGATGACTTTAGTTGATGATTGAATAAAGAAATTGCAGTATATCTATGTAAAAAAATAACATCCAATAATAAAAAGGAAGTACTGATGCATATACAGCCATATAAATGCCTATCAAGAAAATTATGCTAAGTGAAAGTAGCCAGCCAAGAAAGGCTATGTGATTTCGTTTACATGATAGTATTACAAAAGGAAAATTACAGAGACAGAAAACAGACGAATGGTTTTCTGTGGCTGTTTCTTGGAGGAAAGGCTGGTTACAAAGAGTCCCTGGGGAGCCTTCTAGATGCTATAATTGTTCTATATCTTGACTATAATGGTTTTTGTGGCACTGTGTTTGTTAGAACTCATTGAAATATAATAAAAATAATTCTATTTTAGTCTCTGTAAATTGTACTTCTATAAGATTTCAATAAAAATATTTGGTACTCACCATTAAAAACATTTCTGAGAGTTTTAACTATTCTTACTTTTATCTGAGCTGTAAAGATATACTTAATTCTTTTAAAAGTATCTATTTTAAATTTATAAAATTCTATATATTTGTCATATACAACATGATGTTTTGAAATATGTATACATTGTAGAGTGGCTAAACTGAATTAATATATGCATTACCACATATACTTATCACTTTTATGGACTTACAATTTTTAGAAAAATTTATAATATAGAAGATTACTCTGTACTAGAATTACTATAGAGTTCATTTCACTGATAATCACAGCCAAAAGGCATACCTGGTAGAAAGCAATAAACAGCATTTTCATGGAATACAATGAAAGAAAGAAAAGAATATGTAGATAAATTTTATGAAGGTACTAATTTAAGAAATTATAAAAAATGTCTTGGTTTACTTATTGGATACTGTTATAATAGTGAGTTAAAAGTATGAAAATCTTTAGAACAACTGATGAAGAAAGGCAGTAAAGGTATCAGCAAAAACTGAATAAAGATCTAAGTATGAAAATCAGTTTGTTTTTCAGAGAAAGTAGTACTAAAATTTTCTCTCTGTACAAAAGAAAAGGCAAGGTGAAAAGCATAGAACTTATTATTCCAGAGTAAACCGAATGAATGTGATTGATACAACCATCCTCAAAATAATTCACAGAAGCATTTAGCAGGGATTAATATATAAATTAAATGAAGCTTTCAACCATATAGCCACACTCTGTTCCAATTAAAATGAACAAATTCCTAAATTAGCTGAATAGAAAATTGAACTATGTTTCAAATAAATGTAAACTGGAGTTCACATTTTGGAAATAGGTAATCTACACAATTGTAGGAATAACCTCTCACATATAAAAAGTGAATTAAATAGCACTCCTGGAAGATAAAGTAATCTTTATACTTGTGGAGAATTAAATGTGTGAAGTAGGAAGTGATATTCTACAATCTATTGATATTCAAATGCAGCTTTTAAATTTACTTTAAAAACAAAGCAAGTATTGATTTTAAAAAAATATTTGCCTTTTGGAGATACCTCAAAGAACCAGGACTAGAGGTCCCATTTGACCCAGGTATTGCCCTGCTGGGTATCCTCCCAAAAGAGTTAAAAGAATCATACCACAGTGATACATGTGCACCCATGTTTATAGCAGCACAGTTTGTAATAGCTAAAGCTTGGAAACAGCCCAAGTGCCCATCAACTGGAAACTGGATAAAGAAAATGTGGTTTTTAAAAAATAAAATGGAGTAATAGCCATAAAGAATGACAAACTGGAGACATTTATAGCTAAATGGATGCATATAGAGGCCATAATCTTAAGTGAAATAAATGGGACACACATGTAAATCCCGAATAGTTTCTCAGGTGTGAGAAACTGAAAGTATAAATAAGGATTAAAATGATTAAAATGAATAATTGATAATTTGAAATAGGAAGAAAAGGTCCAAAGGGATAGAGGAAGTGGGAGGGGAAGGGGAAAGAAAAGAAGGGAAAGAAAAAATTATGAGAAAAGGAAAAAATGGAAACAAAGTCTTTGTAAATAGGGAAAGGTGGAGGGGGTGAAGGGAGGACAGGGAATGGGGAAAAAATAAGAACCAAGATACATCATGTACAGATACAAGTACTCAATGATAAATGTAAATGTATTGTATACCTAAAATACACCAATAAAAGAATTAAAGGGAAAAAAAGAAAAAATAATAATTTCTTTTTCAATTTCAAAACAAAATTCAACAACTTAAATTTGTAATTAGCAATCTTCCCACAGTGAAAACAACAGCTTTAATTAGTAAATTGTACCATAAAAAGAAAAAACATAATATCAACTCTGCATATACTCTGTTGAGAAATAGAAGAGAAGGAATGACCTTTCAACTTATTTTAAAAGCCATTATTTCCTTGATAGCAAATCAAAAGATAGTACAAGAAGAGGTAATTCCAAACCAATATCCATCATGAGTACAGATACAAATCTTTTTAACAAAACATTAGTGAATTGAATCTAGAAATTTATAAAATAAATAATACGTCATGACTCAGTAAGAATTACCACAGGAAACAATTGGTTTAACATTCAAAAATAATAGTAATAGACTGAAAAGGAAAAGGGATATGATCATCTCAGTACAGAGAAACATTTGACAAAATTCAGTACCTAATTATGAAAAAACACTCAGTAAATTAGAAACAGAAAAAAAGAGCTTCCTCAACTTGATAAGAATCATTTATAAAAAAAGTACATTAACAATTGTACATATCATGTTTTATCTAAGATTGGAAAGTTCATTCTTAAGACTTTTGCCTAACATTATACTGTATTTCATTGTCACTAATGCAATAAGGCAAGAAAGAAAAATAAAAGCATATAGATAAAAAAGGAAAAAGTAAACTGTTCTTATTCATGTATGACATAATTGTCTTTGCAGAAAATCCCAAGGAATGAACTAAAATACTATAGGAACAAACAAATGAAAGTTCTAAAATAAAACATGAGAAAATCTTTGTAACTTTGGATTAGGCAAAGACTTAAGACACAAAAAACAGAAACCATGAAATAAAATAGGCATCATCAAACTTAAAATAGTAAAGCATGGTGTCATGAAAATTAAAGGAACGCCACAGAATGGGAAAAATATTTGCAAGAAACATATTTGATAAAAAATATTTTTATCTAGGATGTACAAAAACTCATGTAATACACTAAAAATATTCAAATAAATCCAGTTCACTTTTTAAAAGGGAGAAAAGATATGAACAAATAACCAAAGAATCTATCCTACAGCAAATAAGTACATGAAACAATACTTAATGCCATTAATCATTTATGAAATGTAAAAATCCACAACTAGATTCTGTTAGGTCCACTAGAATGTTTAAATTAAAATGACTAACAATACCAAGTGTTGACAAGGAAGTGGAGCAAATGGAATCTCAGTTTTTCAAGTGGAGATGCACAGTTGTACAGACTCTTTGGGAAAACTTTTGCAGTATCTCCTATAGTTAAATATGTACTTACTTTGGGATCTTCTTATTGCCTTATTTCTGCCAGGAGAAATAAAACTATATTTTCATACAAAATTGAGCACGGGAATGTTCATGTCAGATACATTCACATTAGCAAAAAAAATGATATAAACCAAATATTCACCAACTAGATAATAGACAAATAATGGTATATCCATGTAATGGAGTTTTATCTAGAAACAGAAGGGAGCCATTGATGTTTGTGATATGATGGGTGAATCTCAAGGAATTATGCTGTTCCCTAACATGTGTAAGACTCTTGGCTCTGTAGATGAAAACCCCAAAACATTATAATAAATGAAAGCCAGAAGCAAAATGTACTTACATCCAGCATAGACTAATGCTAAACCATACAACAAGCTTCATACACTGAAAAGGATAGAAGCAATACAAAGCATGTTCTCTAACCACAATGAGATAAAATTAGAAACTGATAGAAAGAAAAATCTCCAAATAAGAGGAAATTAAATATGACACTCCTAAATAACCAATGAGCCAAAGGAGAAAACAGAAGGGAAAACATAAAATACTTTAAGTTGAATTAAAACAAAGAGACAACCTTTCAGAACTGATAGGATGCTGTGAAAGCAGTTCTTAAAAGAAACTTTTAATGGTAAATTTCTACATTAAGAAAGATTGTAAATCAATGAATTAAGCTTCTACTGTAAGACACTTGAGAAAGAAGAGGAAACTAAACATAAAGCAAGCAAAGGAAAGATAAAATATATATCCAGAGCAGAAACTGGTGAAATACAGAAAAATAATAGGTGAAAGCAATAAAACCAAAAAAAGATAAAACCAATAAAACAAAAAGCTGGTACTTTGTGAGGAAACAAATAGACACACCTTTTGCTAGACTAACTATGATAAAAAAGGAAATTCTTCACAAACTTCCCAAAAATTTAAAGGAAGGGAATACATCACAAATTATTATATAAGACCAGTATTATCCTGAACACGCCGAATCAGCCCGCTGCACACAGAAAGGTCTGTGCACACCCTACTGAGGTCCTGAGTCATGCAGAAGACACCAAATCACCCCACTGCAGACAAGCAGCCACCTGGTTCAACACTACAAAGACTCAGAGGACACCAGACCACCAGACCAAGGGACTGAGTCCCGCTGTTCCCGGCCCAGAGGTAGGGGCTTCTGAGCCACCGTCCCACTGTTCCTGGTCCAGAGGAAGGGGCTTCCCAGCCACCATCCATCCCGCTGCTCCCAGCCCACAGGAAAGGGCTTTTGGGTCACCATCCCTACCACTGCTCCCGGCCCCTGTCCCACCTTACCCAGCTCAGAGGAGGTAATCCGTGCAGGCTCTAACAGTCCCCTGCCCCAGTCGAAATGAGAAAACACATAAATAAGTCTCAAAACCAGACTTCCAGATCACCTACAGCAACCCCAAAGGGAAATGAGATGGAACACTCTGATACTCAACCACCTGGACCCACTGAACTGGCAACAAAAGGGGATCTGGAAAAAAGGGAATCAGAAATAATTTCTCAGATAACAGGAGAAATTGTGCCCCTAGTGCAAGACATGATTAATAAATCTAGAGAGGAGCTCAGGAACATGATGGAATCCCAACATAAGAAACAAATGGAATCCAAAAAACAGATGCAAATAGATTTCCAGGACATGAAAAACTCCATTGAAAGTCTACACAGCAGAATGAGCCAATGTGAGGACAGAATTTCAGATATAGAAGACAAGATTGCAATGAGTGACCAGGAAAAGAAAAATTGCTTCAAAATTATAAGGGAACATGAGAAATCAATCCAGCAGCTGCTAGATGATGCAAAGAAGAATAACATAATACTGATTGGGCTCAATGGAAAAACAGGAGAGAGTGGAGATGACATAAAAAATCTCTTCATAGAAATAACGGCAGAAAACTTCCCAAGCAGGGGAAAAGTGCTTGACATACAGATAAGTGAGGCATATAGGACTCCAAATAGCCTTGATCAAAAGAAATCTACACATAGGCATATAATTGTTAAGATTCCAGAAACACAACAGAAGAACAAAGTTCTACAAGCAGTCAGAGAAAAGAAACAAATCACATGCAAAGGAAAGCCTATCAGAATCACAGCAGACTTCACAACACAAACCATGAAGGCAAGAAGAGCTTGGAGTGACATATTCCAAGCCCTAAAAGAAAACAGCCTCCAACCCAGATTGATGTATCCTGTGAAACCATCTTTCAAAAGGATGGAGAAATAAGAAACTTTCATGACAAAGAGCACCTTAGGAACTTCGTGAATACCAAACCAGAACTCTGAAGAATTTTACACAATATCCTAGGAACAGATATTGAGGATCACAAGCTCAGGAAGCAAAGCAGAATGAACCCATCTGGCATGACAAGAAATTAAATGGAAAGGGGGAGAAGCCAACAAAAAGAAAAAGTCATGGCAATAAGTCAATACATTTCAGTTATAACCATCAATGTTAATGGTCTCAATTCACCAATCAAAAGAAATAGACTGGCAGAATGGGTCAAGAAGCAAAATCCAACAATATGCTGCATACAAGAAACACACTTAATTCAAAAGGAAACTCATAGACTGAAAGTTAAAGGGTGGAAAACAATACTCCATGCCACAGGAACCAAAAAAAAAAGCAGGAGTAGCCATCTTCTTTGCAGATCAAGTACATTTCAAACCAACACTGATTAAGAGAGATGAAGAAGGACCCTACATCCTTGTAAAGGGAACAATCCAAGAAGAAGAGATGACAATCATAAATATCTATGCACCAAACACTAGTGCACAAAACTATATAAAACAAATACTAATGGACAAGAAAAGTCATATATGCACTAATACAATTGTAGTGGGGGACCTCAACACCCCACTGTCACAAATAGATAGATCAACTAGACTAAAAATAAGTAATGAAATACTAGAACTCAATCGAACTCTTGAACAAATGAACTTAACAGATGTTTACAGAGTCTTCCACCCCACAAAATCAGAATACACATTCTTCTCAGCTGCACATGGGTCATTCTCCAAAATACACCACATACTCACACATAGAACATGTTTAAGTGCAAAGGAATTGAAGTTATCCTCTGTATGTTATCAGACCATAGTGTGATAAAATTGGAGATCCATAGCAAAAGAAACTCAAAAAATTTCATAAACACATGGAAATTGAACAACACACTTCTGAATAACCAATGGGTCACAGAGGAAATTAAAGAAGAAATCAGACAGTTCCCCAATTAAATGACAATGACAGTACAACATATCAGAATCTATGGGACACAATGAAAGCACACTTAAGAGGGAAATTCATAGCAGTGAATATGCATATTAGGAAAACAGAATGAGCCCAATTAAACAACCTGATGCTGAACCTCAAGCTTCTAGAAAAAGAAGAGCAGGACAACCCCAAAGCTCATACAAGGGAGGAAATTATAAAGATCAGAGGAGAAATCAATGCAATGGAGACTAAGAGAAGGATACAAAAAAATCAATGAAGCCAAGAGTTGGTTCTTCAAAAGAATCAACAAAATTGACAAACCTTTAGCCAACCTTGTCAGAAAAAGGAAAGAAAAGGCCCCAAATCCATGCAATTAGGAATGAAAAGGGTTAAATGACAACAGACCCAGCAGCAATCCAGAGGATCATCAATACCTACTTCCAGAACCTATACGCCAATAAGATGGACAACACAGAAGAAATGGACAGATTCCTAGATACACATGAATTACCAAATTTGAACGAAGAAGGCCTAAAAATTCTGAACAACCCAATATCAACCAATGAAATTGAAAACATAATTAAAAACTTACCAACTAAGAAAACCCGGGGCCCTGATGGCTTCACTGCTGAATTCTACAAGACATTTAGAGAGGAACTGCTGCCACTACTGTTTAATCTCTTCAATGAAATTGAAAGGGAAGCAATACTCCCAAGTCCATTCCTAGAAGCAAGCATCACCTTGATACCCAAAGCAGAGAAAGACCCAACTGAAAAAGAGAACTATAGGCCTGCTGCAGACCAGCTGCAGTCGATGTAGGGCAGGAAGGGGAGATGTCCTGGGCCGGCGATGAGAAAAGAAACCTCACAAGCAATGTTCAGGTTCCCTCTGAGAAGTCTCAGGGTATGATTTATTTTTATATCTTTAAGCAATAGCTAAGAGGCATTGGGCAGAATATGTTTACATTTTTGATTACCTTAGCAATATCTAGTGAGGTAAAGGTTATTTTTGCTAAACAGTATATTTTTTCTAAGCTGATTCATTTCATTGAACATCATGAATACATTTCTTAAAAATTACAATTGTCCCCTTATTTTCCCATACCTAAGTAGAATAGAATGTAACTTAATCAAAATCTCCAGAGGGTAACTTAATCAAAATCCCTATATCAGCGGGGGTACAAGCAAGATTTAATTAATTAAATGTCAAACTTGTGGTCACAAGCTAGCCCTTGAGAAAGTGCACAATGGTTAATACAGTTTGTTATTAGCTCTCTATTTTTCTATACTTCTATTTATCTTAACTAAATGTCATTTAGGTTCATAGTCCATGAGCAGGAGATATTTACAGTACTTTGAGAAATATTGAGTAACTTGCCCCCTTAATGTATTTACCTGTCTTAACGTTCTTTCTATTTCCCATTTCCCACTATTTCTTACATCTTAAGTCTATCCTTCCAATCTCTTTATAAGACCCCTTTAGTAAAAAGAATGTCAGCAACAAGAGAGGGAGTTATAGTAGTGGGAAAACAGAGGGGGTTTTAGGAGAGGTTTCCTTAGGAGTGGATGTGGCAATAGAACTAAGAGAAACTGGAATTTGGGACTTGTGAGCCAGATCAGATTTCAATATATTATTACCAATTTGCCTCATGGAGAGTTTGTTGTTAGTCACAAACACAATGACTCCTGTGATCAGAGTAACAATTATAAACATTATGGCAAGAAAAAATAAAACATGAGGGTACGATGTGTTCCACCCTTTCTTTCCCCCAGCTGGAACTTTGTCAAGCAGCATTGGAGGTCGGTTGGGCTTTGCCATAGGCCAATCTCACTAATGAACATAGAGGCAAAAATCCTTAATAAGATACTGGCAAACAGAATGCAGAAGATCATCAAGAAGATCATACACCCTGACCAAATGGGATTCATCCTAGGGATGCTGGGATGGTTCAATATATAAAAATCAATCAATGTCATACACTATATCAATAGAACCAAGGACAAAAACCATATGATTATCTCCATAGATGCAGAAAAAGCATTTGACAAAATCCAACATGCATTTATGTTAAAAACCCTACAAAAAATTGGAATAGATGGTCTCTACCTCAAACTGATAGAAGCCATCTATGAAAAACCAACAGCCAATATCATACTAAATGGTCAAAAACTGAAATCCTTCACACTAAAATCAGGAACAAGACAAGGATGTCCACTATCACCACTCTTGGTCAATATAGTTCTGGAAGCATTAGCCACAGGAATTAGACAAGGGAAAGAAATAAAAGGAATAAAGATAGGTAATGAAGAAGTCAAATTGTCATTATTTGCAGATGACATGATACTCTATACAGAAGACCCCAAGAACTCCACCAAAAGTCTTCTAGACTTAATAACCAAATTCAGTCAAGTAGCTGGTTACAAGGTCAATGCACAAAAATCAATAGCTTTCCTCTACACGAATGACAGACTCACTGAGAGAGAAATAGAGCAAATAATTCCTTTCAAAATAGCATCCAAAAAACTGAAATACCTAGGAATCATCCTAACAAAAGAAATCAAAGACCTCTTCTCTGAAAACTATGGCACTCTGAAAAGAGAGATTGAAGATGATATCAGAAAATGGACAGACATCCCCTGCTCCTGGGTAGGAAGGATTAATATAGTGAAAATGACCATCCTTCCAAAACTGCTATATAGATTTAATGCAATTCCAATTGAGATCCCAGCAGCATACTTCATAGACCTCAAGAAAACAATCCAAAAATTCATTTGGAACAAGAAGAGACCCAGAATAACAAAAGCAATTCTAGGTAACAGAGACATGGCAGGGGGTATCACAATCCCCAACCTGCAACTCTACTACAAAGCTACTGTGATAAAAACAGCATGGTACTGGCAAAGAAACAGACTTGAGGACCAGTGGAACAGATTAGAAGATGCAGAAACAACACCAGATACACTCAGCCATCTCATCTTCGATAAAGGAGCCAAACCCCCTCACTGGAGGAAAGATAGCCTCTTTAATAAATGGTGCTGGAAAAATTGGGCTTCAACTTGCCAAAGATTAAAACTAGACCTGTATCTCTCACCATGCACTAAACTAAAATCAAAATGGATTAAATATCTAAATATTCAAATAGAAACTCTGAACCAGTTGGAACAGAGGTTAGGTAGAACCCTTGAAGACATCGGTGTTGGAAAAGATTTTATGAACCAAACCTCAGTTGCCCATGAAGTAGCACCAACAATCAACAAGTGGGATCTCTTCTTATTAAAAGGCTTCTGCACAGCAAGAGAAACCACCAGCGGTGTGAAGAGACAACCCACAATGTGGGAAAAAATCTTCACCTCCTCTTCCTTAGACAAAGGTCTACTATCTCAAATCTATAAAGAACTTCAAAAGATCAGACCACCCAAATTTAAAGACCCAATCCAAAAATGGGCATCTGAAATGAACAGACATTTCTCAAAGAAGTAGAAATAGCAAATAAATACATGAAAAAATGTTCAACATCACTGGTCATTTGAGAGATGCAAATGAAAACAATGCTGAGATTCCTCTTCACTCCAGAAAGAATGGCTGCTATCATGAAATCAACCAATAACAAATGCTGGTGGGGCTGTGGGGAAAGAGGAACCCTGCTCCACTGCTGGTGGGAGTGTAGACTGGTACAACCACTGTGGAAATCAGTATGGAGATACCTCAAAGAACTAGGACTGGAAGTCCCATTTGACCCGGCTCTTCCACTACTGGGGATTATCCCCAAAGAATTAAAAGAATCATGCCACAGTGATATATGTGCACCCATGTTCATAGCAGCACAGTTTGTAATAGCTAAAACTTGGAAACAGCCCAAATGCCCATCAACTGGAGACTGGATAAAGAAAATGTGGGGTTTTTTATAAAATGGAGTACTACTCAGCCATAAAAAATGAGAAATTAGAGACATTTATAGCTAAGTGGATGCACATTGAGGCCATACTCTTAAGTGAAATAAATAGGACACTCATGTGCAAATACCAAATAGTTTCTCTGGTGTGAGAAACTGAAAGTGTAAATGAGTACTAAATGTATAATAGGTAATGTGAAATAGGAAGAAAAGGGGCAAAGGGGAAGGAAGTGGGAAGGCTAGGGGAAAGGATAGAAGGGAATGGGATTAATATGAGAAAATGGAAAAATAGGAACAAAATCTTTGTAAATAGGGAGGACTGGAGGGGTTGAAGGGAGGGCTGGGCAAGGGTGAAAAATAAGAACCAAGAGAGACTATGTAAAGGTGCAAATTTCCAATGATGAATGTCATTATATTGTATACCTAAAATGTACCAATGATTAGAATGAATAATCAATAATGTAAAATAGGAAGAACAGGTCCAAAAGGGTAGGGGTAGTGGGAGGGGCAGGGGAAAGGAAAGAAGGGAAAGCAAAAATGATGAGAAATGGAAATAAAGTCTTTGTAAATAGGGATGGGTGGAGGGCATGCAGGGAGGGCTAGGAATAGGGAAAAAATAAGAACCAAGATGCATTATGTAAAGGTACAATTCCCAATGAGAAATGTAATTGCGTTGTATACCTACAATGTACCAATAAAAGAATTTAATACAAAAATAATGACTAGTATTATCCAGATACTAAAAACCAGCCAAAAGTATCACAAGAAAACTGGAGAGCAATATTTTTTATGAATATGGATACAATCATATTTGAACAACATACTTGTGAACTCAATCCAGTAACATACAAAAAAATTATATACCACAACCAAATGGAATTTATGCCAAGTATGCAAGGTTAGATTAATACCTAACAATGAACTACAGTCATGATATAATCAAAAGAATGTTTAGAAATTACAAGTTTACTCCCACAGGTGCAGAAAGATAATTTGACAAGATAAAAAAGGCAGTAAACTAGAAATAGATGGAAGTTCTCCTATCTGAAAAAGGACATAATAAAAAAACTCACAGCAAACTTGTTTCTGATGGTAAAAGAACAAACCCATCCTTCTAAGAATAAGAATGAAACAAAGATATTCATTCTTACCTCTCCTATTCAATAATGTACTGAAGAGACTACAAAAGGTAATTTGGTGAGAAAAAGAAATTGAAAGCATCTAGAATGGAAAAGTATATGAGACTATATTTGCAAATGACATGATCACATATGTAGAAAATATGTAAAAATTAGTTGTATTTTATTAAATTGAAATTAACTAAAATGAAATTCAGAAAACAATTCCATTGAAAATAGCTTCAAATTTAACTCAGTGGTTCTGTCGCCTGCCTCGCAAGCACAAGGTCCCGAGTTCAATCCCTGGTACCAAAAAACCAAACCAAAACCAGAATAAAATACATGGGAATAAATTTAACAAAATCAGTGCATAATTATACACTGAAAATGACAAAAATTGTTGAAAGAAATTAAACGCATTCAAAATAATTGAAAAATATCTCAGATTCATGTCTGGGAAGACTAAATATTGTGAGGATGGCAATACTTTCCTAACCAATCAACAGATTGAACTCACTCCCAATCAGAATCTCAGCTAACTTCTTTGTAAAACTTGATAACATGATTTTAAATTCATATGGAATTGAATAAGAACAAAAATAATAAAACTAATCTTGACAAGAAGCACAAAGTTAGAGGACTCACAATTTCTGATTTCAATACTTACTATGAAGCAACAATAGTGAAGGCAGTGTGGTACTGATACAACAGACATATAGGTTAATGAAATATAATTGGAAATCCAAAAATGTATCTGATCAAGTGATTTATAAAAAGGCACAAGACCACTCAGTGTGGAAAGACTAGTCTTATAGCAAGCAGTGCCAAGGCTACTGTGTAATCTCATGTCAAATAATGAAACTTTACTCTTACCTAAAAACATCCTTACACAAAAATTAAAACAGAAGAACATCCAGCAATGGATGAAAGTCTAAATGTAAGAGCTGAAATTATGAACTGTATTGAAAACATAGGTTTACATACCTATCACCTTGGATTTAGCAAAGAAATTTTTCAATGATACTAAAAGGTGAGGAACAAAATAACAATGGATAACAATATCCATACTGATTTTCACAGTGGTTGCAACAGTCTGTGCTCCCATCAACAGTGAAGAAGGGTTCCCGTCTCCCCACAGCCTCACCAGCATTTGTTATTGATTTCTTGAAAATAGCCATTCTTTCTGGAATGAGATGGAATCTCAGAATTGTTTTAATTTGCATCTCTTGAATGACCAGTGATGTTGAACATTTTTTCATATATTTATTTGCTGTTTCTATTTTTTCATCTGAGAAGTTTCTATTCATTTCAGATGCCCAGCTTTGGATTGGGTCTTTAATTTTGAGGAGTTCTGATTTTTTAAGTTCTTTATATATTCTGGATAGTAGTCCTTTGAGGAACAGCTGGCAAAAATTTTTTCCCACACTGTGGGAAATGAATGAAGAGACATCTTTATTCTGTTAGTGGTTTCTCTTGCTGTGCAAAGCTTTTTAATAAGATGATGTCCCAGTTGTTGATTCTTTGTAGTATTTCCTGTGCAGTCTGGGTTTTGTTCATGAAGTCTTTGCCTACTCCTATGTCTTCAAGTGTTCTTCCTATTCTCCAGGAGACTTAGTGTTTCTGTTTTAATATTTAGATCTTTGATCCTTTTCAATTTTAGGTTAGTGCATAGTGAAAGATATGGGTCTATGTGGAAAGCCAGTTTTTTCAGCACTATTAAAGAGTCTATCTTTCCTCCAGTGAAGGTGTCTGGCTACTTTGTCAAAGATGAGGTGGCTGAGTATGTCTGGAGCTGTTTCTGCATCTTCTAATCTGTTCCATTGATTCTCACATCTGTTTTGTTGTTGTTGTTGTTGTTGTTTTGTTTTTGTTTTTGTTTTGTTTTGTTTTGCCAGTACCACACTGATTTTATCACAGCAGCTTTGTAGCATAATTTCAGGTCAGAGATTGTGATGCCCCCTGCCTTGCCTTTGTTGCCCAGAACTGCCTTTGCTATTCTAGGTCTCTTTTGATTCCAAATGAATTTTAGGATTTTTAAAAAAATTCTGTGAGATACACTGTTAGAATTTTGATTGAGATTGCATTAAATCTGTATAACAATTTTGGAAGTATGGCCATTTTCACTATATTGCTTCTTCCTATTCAAGAAAAAGGGGATATCTTTTCATTGTCTGATCTCCTCTTTGATCTCTTTTTTCAGAATAATGCAGTTTTTAATGTAGAGGTCTTTTAATTCTTTTGTTAGATTGATTCCTAGGTATTTCATTTTTTGGTGATGCAAATATGAAAATTATTGTTTCCCTAATTTCTTTTCAATGAGTTTGTTACTCAGTAAAAGAAGGCTACTGATTTTTGAGTGTTGATTTTGTATTCAGCTACCCCACTGAATTTGGTTATCATATCTAGAAGATATTTGGTGGTGTTTTTGGGGTCTTTTATGTAGAGTATCATGTCATCTGAAAAATAATAATTAAACTTCTTCTTTTCCTACCCTTATTCCTTTTATTTCTTTCTCTTTTCTAATAACTCTGACTAATGTTTCCAGAACTATATTGAACAAGAGTGGTGATACTGCACGTCCTTGCCTTGTTCCTGATTTTAGAGTAAAAGCTTTCAGTTTTTATCCATTTAATATGATATTGGCTGTTGGTTTGTAATAGATGGCTTTTGTTAAGATAAAGACCATCGACATCAATTTTCTGTAGAGATTTTTATCATGAATTGGTGTTTGATCTTGTCAAATGCTTTTTCTTCATCTATTGAGAGGATCATATGATTTTTGTCTTTGGCTCTGTTAATATAGTGTATTAGATTTACTGATTTGCATATGTTGAACCATCCCTGCATCTTTGAAATGAGTCCAACTTGGTCATTGTGTATAGCCTTCTTGACAATTTGCTGCATTCTGTTTTCCACTATTTTATTGAGGATATATGCATCTATGTTCATTAGGGAGACTGGCCTGTAGTTCTCTTTTTTGGTTGGATCCTTCTCTGGTTTTGGTATCTTGGTAATGCTTCAAGGAATGAATTTGGGAGTATTGCCTCCCTTTCACTTTCATTAAAGAGTTTGGGAAGTAGCAGCATTAAGTTTTCTCTAAATTTCTTGTAGAATTCAGCAGTGAATCCATCAGGGCTTGGGTTTTTATTTGTTGGTAAGTTTTTAATTATATTTTCAATTTCATTGACTGATATTGGTTTATTTAGAATTTTTATATCTTCTTTTTAAAGAATTTTTATATCTTCTCAGTTTTAGTAATTCATATGTATCTAGGAATCTGCCCATTTCTTCTGTATTTTCCACCTTATAAGAATACAGGTTCTCAAAGTAGGCATTGATGATCTTCTGGATCTCTGCAGGATCTGTTGTGATTTCATCCTTTTCATTCTTAATTGCATGAATTTGAGTTTTTCTTTCCTTTTATTGATAAGGTTGGCTAGGTGCTTGTCAATTTTATTTAATCTTTCGAAGAACCAACTCTTTGATTCATTGGTTCTTTGTATTTTTTGTCTCCATTACATTAATTTCTGCTCTGATTTTTATAATTTCCCCCCTCAAATGAGCTTTGAGCTTGACTTGCTCTTCTTTTTCTGGAAGCTTGAGGTTCAACATTAGGTTGTTTATTAGACCCCTCTCTGCTTTCCTAATATGAGTATTCAGTGCTATAAATTTCTCTTGTAAGGCTGCTTTCATTGCATTCCATAAGTTCTGATATGTTGCATTAGCATTATTGTTTAATTGTAGAAAATGTCTGACTTCTTCTTTAATTTCATCTCTGATTCATTGATTGTTCAGGAGGATGTTATTTAATTTCCTTATGTTTATGAAATTATTGTGTTTTTTATTGCCATTGATTTCCAATTTTATTGAACTATGGTCTGATAATATGCATGTGATAATTTCAATTCCTTTGCACTTACTTAAGCATGTTCTATGAGCTAATATGTGGTCTATTTTGGAGAATGCTCCACATGCAGCTGAGAAGAATGTGTACTCTAACATTGTGGGATGGAACACTATAGACATCTACTAAGACCCTTTGTTCAAAAGTTTGGTTTAGTTCTAATATTTCATTGTTGCTTTTTGTCTAATTGATCTGTCTGTTTATGGCAGTGGGGTATTGAGGTCCCCCATTACAATTGTATTAGTGCTTATGTGATTTTTTATGTTTGTTAATAACTGTTTTATATAATTGGGTGCACTGATATTTGATGCATATATATTTATGATTGTTATCTCATCCTCTTGAATTGTTCCCATTACAAGGATGTAGACCTTCTGTGTCTCTCTTAATTAGTCTTGGCTTGAAATCCATTTTTTTCTGAAAATACAATAGCTGCCATTGCTTTTTTCTGGGTTCCTGTCACATGGAATATTGTTTTCCATTCTTTGACTTTCAGTCTATGAATTTCTTTTTGAATTAAATGTGTTTCTTGTATACAGCATATTGTTGGACATTGCTTCTTGATCCATTCTGCCAGCCTGTTTCTTTTGATTGATGAATTGAGACCATTAAAATTGATGGTTATAACTGGTATGTATTTTATTATCTCTGTCATTATGTTTTCCTATTGTTGATTTCCTTCTTTCCTTTTCTGTTTAATTTCTTGCCTTGCCTGGTGGATTCATTTTGTAGGGTTTCATGGAGTTGTAACCCTCATTTTCTCTTCCTAGAATATCTTTCAGAACACTTTGGAATGCTGGTTTAGTGGTTATGAATTTCTTTAGGTGTTCTTTGTCATGGAAGTATCTTATTTCTCCATCAATTTCGAAAGAAAGTTTTTCAGGGTACATCAGTCTGGGTTGGAGGTTGTTTTCCTTTAGGGCTTGGAATACACCACCCCAAGCTCTCCTTGACTTAAGCATTTGTATGTCTGCTGTGATTCTGATGGGCTTTACTTTATAGGTGATTTATTTCTTTTCTCTAACAGAGTTTAATATTCTGTTCTTGTGTTGGATTTCTGGAATCTTGATTATTATATGCCTTAGGGAAGATTTGTTTTTAATCATCACTAACTGGAGTCCTATATGCCTCACTTATCTGAATGTCAAATTCTTTTTCCCTGTTTGAGAAGTTCTCTGCCATTACTTCTGTGAACAGGTTTTTCATGTCATTTGCACTATCTCCTGCTTTTTCAATGACTCAGATCAATTTTATGTTAGTTTTCTTTGCATCATCTAGCAGCTTCTGGGTTGATTTCTCATGGTCCTTTGCTATTTTCAAGAAATTTCTCTTTTCATGATTGCTAAACCACAATCTTGTCTTCTATATCTGATATTCTGTCCTCACACTGACTCATTCTACTATGTATACTTTCATCAGAGTTTTTAATCTCCTGGATATTGTTTGAATCTGTTTCATGGATTCCATTTCTTTCCTATGCTGGGTGGGTGTTCATGGTTTCCATTCCTTTCCTGGACATCCATGGTTTCCATCATGTTCTGGAGCTCCTCTATTTTTAATATGTATCTGCTCTAGAGTCACTAAGAATGTCTTTTGTTTTGATCACCATTTCTGGTTATCTGAGAAGTTATTTCTGCTGTGATTTTTTTCTAGAACCTTGTTCATCTACTTTGTTACTTCTGCTGTTACTTCAGAGAGTCTAGGTGGGTGGCCTTCAGATTGTTCCACCTCATTGCCTCCTATGTTTGCCTTTGTTGAGCTGAGATTTGGGGTGGGGGGTACATCTTGCTCATGTGTCTTCTCATTTTCTTTCTTTTTTTCTTTCTAAATTTAATTCCTGGGTTGATGCTTGTAAATTGCTTGTGGTGAGTAGCTTTATTGCCAGTATTCAGAACCCTTAGGAAAGGCCTACTTCTCAAAAGTGTGTTCCAGGTATAGCTGGCTTTTGAGTTTTGAGTCTGTTGCACTTTCAATTTATTGGGGATGAGAAGTTTCTGCCTATTTGGCCCAGCTGCCAGTTCTTTGTCACTGGCCTATAGTTTTTTGTTTGTTTTTTAAGATCCTTAGGCAATCTCAGTCTTAGTATGCCAGGAGGAACAATTGATTAGCACAATTATGTCACCTTGGCTAAAGTAGTACAATTAATAATAACAACAGCATCAAATCAGCCTAGAAAATGACAAACTGTGGTAACCACTAATTTGTTACCTTTAAATGTATGAACTAGATTTGTGCTTATATAACAAAATTTAGTATGAATCCAAAAATTATATGCAATAAATAGGCCCTTAATGTGGCAATTTTACCCTTAGGTGAGAAAATTTAAAAGGGGTTGGGGGAAAAGAGATAAATAGAAGAAGAGGAAGAGATCAGAAGCAAGGCTGGAGGACAGAATGTTGCACCCAGTGAGAAAAAACCAACCAGAGACAGATATTAAGTCCACACAGGAGTTTATTACCAGCCAGGACCCGAGCTGAGCATGGGACTCAAGTCCTGTCTGGGGGAGATTAACATATTTTATACACCTTTGGGGCTGGCAGTTTCTAGGCCCCCCTATGGGATAGAACTAGCAAAGCAAGCAAAAGGTACAGGAGCCTAAGGTTCTGTCATTAGAATATTTGTAAAACAATAGTTGATTAATTGTTGTTTCTAAGAGACTCTCTAAGGGGGGAGTTCATTTAAAGGGCAGGCAGGTAGGTCAAGCAGCAATATGGAGTCTGTCTTGCTAGCTAGGGTCCTTCAAGACTAGGCAATTGGTCAAGAAGATGGGGGGAGAGAAATGGTGGAAATAAAGACAAGAACAGAACAGAACTACAACAAAAGACTAGTAACTGTGTTCAAACAATGAAGTCTAGAACAAAACAAAACAAAATCCTGAAAGGAGGGAAAAAAAGAAATAAAAAAGAAAATGAAGAATAAATAAAGAAAAAAAATCCAATTCAAAATGTGTATTTAGTGGCACTGGTAGGAAAGGTGGGCAGACAGAGTCCAGAAGGGAACTGATTAATCTCAGCAAACCAGCTGCAGCTTAACAGTGGGGTAGTGGGTAATCCTAGCTGGTCTGGCCCTTTAGTTATACTGAAGTTCAGGCCAGCTTCTGGCTATGAGGCTGGAACCAGATTCCTTGAGCCTACAACAGTCCATGTGCCTCCTGCTAGCTTGAACTCTGCTCCCTGAACTCCTGCTGACTGGAACTGGCACCCACACCAAGAAACTGGGAGCCACAAGATGGAGTCAGCCCATAGCTGTTCTGAGTTCTGAGTTCAGTTGCCCCTGCTTCAAGATGGCTACCAGCCAAAAACCCTCTCCTGGGTTCTGTCTGAACCCAGATACCTCACCAGCCACTGCAGTACACCACATCCACTGCTCTATTCCACTGGTGCATTTCTCTGTGGTGGCCTCTGGGGTTGCCAGTAGTCACCATTCATCTGCAGGTTCAACCTGTTATTCCGATGCCATGAGTCTAGGCTCTGGGAGAGAATGCTGCTTGTTATCTCCCTCCTCTTCATTGAAGTCTTTCTTTTCACTCTCCCCATTGACTTCTATTCTCACTTCAGGTCCTTTCTGGGTCCTGGGGACCCACTTCCCTCCTTCTTCTTCTCCTAGAGCTGCTATATTCCAGTGTCAGGATACCAAATCTTAGAGAGGCTTTTTCTCTGCTGCTCACCACTCCACCATCTTCCCAAAAGTCCAGTGGGTAAAATTTTAACCAGAGACAATTTGAAAGGTTAAAAACCACTAAATTCCCAGGGAATTAACAAGAATAATACAGTACAATTTTATGGTGGAGATTTTACACTTAAAATGTCTTCCCTGGTAGAGGTCGAACAGTAATATTGTGCTTAAGAGCAGGGACTGTGAAGGCAGACTGCAAGTCTTTACAGCTCAGATCTACCCCTTATAAACATTAACCTTTCTCTGCCTCAATTTCTCCTTATGTAAATTAAGGATATTATAGAACCTCCAATCTACAGGGTTGATGAGTGGGTCAAATAAATTAATAAATATAATGTGCTTTTAATAGTACCAAGAACCATTTATTAAATGATAAGTCATTTATCACGAGACAGGACCGTCAACTGGCATTATTCCTATTACAGTTTGGGAAGCTAAATTGAGGCTTACAAAGAGTATGTGAGTCATTCAGCTAGTCAGTGGTTGAGCCTGGACCAAACTCTCCAGCTTTTGACTCTAGTCTTCTACCCTTAAATTGTATCCTTAATTCAAAATCAAGGAAGATGGGTTACAAAGATGGGCTTGTCTAATTCTTCTCCAAGAATATAAGTTAACAAAGCTAGAGATAGTAGCACATGCCTGTAATCCCAGCTACTTAGGAGGCTCACAAGTTCAAGACCTGCCTGGGAAATTTAACATGACTTTGTTTCAAATAAATAAATCAATAAATAAAACGAGGACACAAAGATTTCACTTTCTCACTGTGACATTCTAGAAACTAAAGGAATATGCTTAGGCCATTAGAAGAGTGCTTTTTCAAATGCTGGTGCTTACTGTACTAACCTACAGTAGGTCAAATATTCAATTTAGAATTGCAGCCAGCATCAAAACACCTAAAATACAGTAAAATACAAAATATCAGAATGTATCAACCTTTGTAAGGGTAATTACCATTTTGAGAAATTCTGGTTTAATGACATATGTACTTACAGTATATACATATGCAGGTAGTTGACAGTATTGTTTGTCATGGTTATTCCCTCTCCACCACCAACCTTCCCTGTTGGAGGATGAGTCGAGACTATCCTTTGGTAAGGAATTCACAGAGATTCTAGCTTTGGGGTCCTTCCCTTACTGCATTGGTGTTTGGCAGTGGCTGTGGATCTCATAAGAGTCAATGGCATGTAAACATGCATTCTTTGCCATGCCTGAGCAGTAAGTTTCAGAACAATTGTATGGATGAACTCAGTGTTCTACTCCTTTCTTTTGCCATGAGCTTATCTCATGATGAGGGCACGGTGTACCAAGTACCAAATGTCAAGCTGCTTGAAGCAGAATTGCTGCCTCTCTGCAGACTGAATGAGAGCTACAGCCCAGAACAGAGTCTATATGCAACATCATGAGGAATAAATCTTTATTTTGAAGCCCCTAAGATTTTGAGTTGCTTAACCTGGTGAAAGATGATTAATGGGTTCATTTGCATTGGGTTCATAAAGTAAAATGTGGTGGGTTTTTTTCCCATGGATGCTCATCAAAAAATAATTGACACTTATGTGGTAGAATGATTGTCCCTTTCAGTGGGTATAACATAAGACCATAAACTGTATGATTTAAGCAACAGACACTGCAGGGTGTGGTGGTACAAACTTGTAATTCCAGAACTCTGGTAATCTGAGGAAAGAGGATTCCAAAGTTCAAGCCCAGCCTGGCAATTTAGAAATTTAATGCTGTCTTAGAATAGAAAACAAAAAGCCTGGGGGATGTAGCTCACTGTGAAGGCCCTGGATCTAGTCCTCTGTTTTGTTTAAAAAAATTATTTTTTTACAGTCTGGAAACTAGAATCTCAAGATCAGAATGGCAGCATAGTTGATGAAGGTCTTCTTCCTGATTTCCGGATGATCATCTTCTTGTAACATCAGAGTGCAGATAAGAGCTCTAGTCTCTTCATCTCCTTGTAAGGGCACTCATCCCATTTATAAGGGCTCTATTTTCAGACCCAATTATTTCCCAAAGATCCCAGCTTCTCAAAATAACTTCACACAGGAGATTTAAACTTCACTATATGAATCTCAGGGGACACAAATATTCAGTCCTTAGCAATGAGCATTTGGAAACTTGATTCTTTAAAATATTACTTTAGTTCACTTGACATGAGAGAAGAAATGTGATTTTTAAATTCTCTCTTCTTTAAAGTTCATTCAAGCATCTTTTTCCTGAACAGCAGTGTGAAACAGCAGAATTTTGAAATTTCTTTTATTTGATTGCTTGAGAAATAGTCTTCACACATAGTTCAAGCTGTCTTCAAATTCATGATCCTCCTGCCTCAGCCTCCCTAGTGCTGGGAATACATTTTGTACCACCACACACAGCCTGTACACTTAATCTTAAGGCATCAAATTCAATTGTTTGGATTTAATGATACTTATTTTTCTTTACCATTTCTTCAATATTAAATCAAGCTCTGTAGACATATCAACTACATTATGCACTTTAAATAGTGGTATTAGACTGATAATCAGGGTAACATCCTTAATTTAACATTGCTTCATATGTTGCTAGTGTTCCTTTGAACTGACTACACAATACATTTTCTATTCTACTTCATAGCTTTCCAATGACCATTGAACAAAGTATCTGTATTTTGTCATCTATTTGGAAAAGGATTAAAGAATGCTTTTACAAAGCTATTAAATGAAACTATATCACTCATTAATCCCTGAATGGTGGGGTCATTGACATGTATTTTCATTTTCCTCACTTTACCTTTCCATTTTCCTAATTCTGACTTTCCCTGGAAAGTCACCCCAGGCATGTTCATCCAATTCAATACTGATACCAACACCTCCATGTTATCAGCATTCTTCTTATTTGAAAATTAATTAATACTCTGACATATACTGTCCTCTATCAAAAGACCAGCTTTTATTTTTCTTTTTAATGGTTTTTGTGTTCAATGTCCTTTAATCAATAACTTTGTTATTAATAAATGTTCTGAATACTGTCATCTATAATGAGGCAGTTTTTGTAAAATGAAATCATAAAGTGCTACTCTTGCTCATTCTCTGCTGTAGAAAACTAAATGTGCTTGTTTTTAGAGATGAACAACAATGTCATATAAAGAAAGATCTCCAGCTATTACTAGTTCCTCCCAGTGGAGACCCTTGTTGGCTATATTCATAGCAATCCTGCTGACCTTATAATTTGGCCCACGTATTAACTGTTTCTTTGGCTTTGACTCCTCCAGACTCAAAGCTATATGGCTACCAAGATGACAATGCCTGGGACCTATCAAGGGCCTTTAAATAGAATCTGTAGAGTAACTCTAACTGCTGACCACAACTATGACCCTCTTCAGCTGGAAGTAGCCAGAACTGTCTTTGCCCTTTGCCCCCTCACACAAGCTAGGGGTACTTCTTAAGAGGGGGTAATATTATAGATAGGTAAGTTATTTAGATATCTTGTTGGCAGGTAGACATCTTCTTGGCAGGTAGACAGGGCCTCCCTTAAGGCACCAGTCCTCCAGGAGCCAACACAGCCAGGAACCAACATGGAGAACAACTGAGGCACATTCACTGGTTAGCATTATAAAAAGGAAAGATAGGTAGGTACCCTAGAGATAGGTAGCAGTGTTCGATATTCTAAATGGGAAATTTCTTGTATGTGACTTGTCTTCCCATTTTATCCCCATCTAATCAATATTACCTGGGTGACTGTACTTGTAATCTTATTGATTGTTCATGGTTTGGTCCCACCTCATGCCCACCTTGTAAATTTCCATTGGGTCTTACAGTTTTGTCCCACTTTGTACCTGCCTCACCACATGGCTTTGCTGTATAAAATATCTTTGAAAAGTGGGGTGAGCGGGCAACACACTTTCTGGTCCCCCTTCTGTGTCTCTTAGACAGAAGCTTTCTTTCTCTCAATAAATTTTTCCTACTCTTAAAAAAAAAAAAAAAAGATCTCCAGTGTCATATACAGATCTCCAATACCATTGGCTGGGACGGTGTTTCATGTCATTACCTCTCAGCGCTCTTCTGTGGGTTTTTCACACTTTTCCTCCTTACATCTTCAATCTCTCCTTTCTGTGATGATTCAGATGTTGTACTGTGGAATTATAAGATCTGAGGTTTTAGCTTCTCAGCTCACTCTCAGTGTTACCTTAAGAAAGAAAGCTGCTGAATGTCATTGAGCCTCAGTTCCCTCACAGGTAAAATTGGTAGTAGCGATGGTACTCAAAGAGTAGCAGGGAGGATTAAGTGAGTTGGTGCATATACATTGTGCAAGTGACTTCTGAGCAAAATGGCTGCTCCTTTGATTTAAGGTTCAATACACACTTTCTGCTTAAAACAAATAATAAGAACAGGTGAACATGAAAATAGAAAAGCAGTAAGATATGCTGAAGCTCAAAAGTCAGACAAACATATCATGAAGCAAAAATAGAACAGAAATAACATATAATACTGGTTAGTGAGCAAGTCTTCTAGATGTTAATAAGGACCAGAAGAGATTCCCAAAGAGAGGCAACTGGGGTCAGTTTCACTGTTCCAACATGGAGACAGAGAAACTGGGCAAAAAAGCTGAACTTTCCTCATCAGCCACAGGCTGCAGTCATGTTCCATGTGACTCCACGGTAAGACACTTGTAAGTGCTGTTCCAATAACACAGAAGGAAAACCCAAGTCCAACTCAGTTTTTCCTACTCTATATTAATAATGCTAATCACTTCTGTGACCCCAAAAAGGTGCAAGGATTTCTCCACACCAGGAAGCAAGTGATTTTATAGCAGACAGTAGCTGGGCACCCTCTAATCCACTTTAGTTCTGACACTGTCCACACTGTCCACTTGGAGATGCAACAGATTTAAAAGCAAACAAGAGCCCTGTATTATTTTACCAGTGCTTCTGACCAAGCAGGAATAACAACCCCCTCCTTGAGTGATGAATTTCCTTGAGTGGCTTATAGCACTCAAGCTTCCAAACCTCTACAAGTTGAATAATCTTGAAGCTCTCTGAGCATTGTCATTGGGGTTTTCTAAAGACTTTGGTGGATAGGTAGGATTGCTAATAAACTGAGTGGGTACAGCCAGCAAGGCCGTGAGCTCGGATTTTCCTTGGCCTCTCTATGAAGCATTCCTTCCTATAAGATATGGGTTAGGACTCTTTGGGAATGAAGGTTTTCTGTCCTGCTATCAGAAGGGGTAGGTCAGAGTTATAGTCAAGAATTGTGAACAAACACCCAAATATACATATATCATAAAATCATGGCTGTGTTCATGATTCATGGTTTCTATTTCCCTAACTGTATTGCTAGATTTGGGATTTAATGTACATTTTGCATTCCTGTGGGAAACTCAAAGTGATTTATAGTCTGATATCCCAGTGGAGTAAGAATCTCAAAGTGATATTGTCAGGGTCCAGCTGGTGAAAGTGGCAACTGCAAAAGGGAGGTGAGGGAGAGAAAGGGGAAAAAAAGAAAACCAAACAAACAAATTGAAATAATGCTTTTTGTGGCACAGTCATTCCTGAAGAAATATATTTTGTAGAGGAAACTGACAAGGACTTTAAAATAAATGTTTAGGATATTTAAAGATAAAATGTATTAATTCATTAACATAACAGATTATGATACAGAGAGAAGAAATTGATGAAATGTGTCAGAAAATTTAATTAAGTATAACTATTTCGGGTGTTAACCAACATCATATTTTGGTGTTTTGACAAAAGCAAGATGGGGAGAAGTGAGCTGTCTGGTTAATTAAATATGATAAAAGGAGAAGAAAAATGATTAAAATCTTAGACTTGTTTATTTTCCTTTTTCCCTTTCTGTTAGTATATGTTTGTAATACACAGTAAATACACTCATCATGAGGAATTGACACATAAACATATTGCCTCTTGATTCTTTTTACTTCCCCTTTCCTCCCTCCTGTTTCCTCCCAGCCTCATATCTCCTTCCCATCTCCACATAGTCTATTGTTTAAAATATTTATAGTTAAATAGGTATGTGAAAAATTGAAGAGTGGTTACAAAAGTATAACGTGCTACCTATGTTTGTTTTTTACTGGTATATATCACATTATCACAATTGTTGATGCTTAAAGAAGATATATGCTTTACCTCAGCATTGGTGTGGGCCAGGATTAGGGCATAGGTGAGTCCTCTCTCTCACAGTGTTGACCTGGCTGTGTCCTCACCTGAAATCTTGTACAGGTAATGATCTACTCCAGACCTCCCTGAAGTTGTTGCAGAATCCTTACCCTTGCAGCTGTCTGACTCACATCCCAGAATTCTTGCTAGCCACTGGCCAGACCTGCTTGTGGCTCATGGAGGATCTTCAGGTCATTGCTGCAGCAACCTGAATGGCTTCCTCCATAGGCCATTCACAAGATTACTTTTTGCTTCTTGTGGGATAGCAAGGAAGTCTGTGAGACTTTGGTGTCTGATCTCTACACCTTCATTTGAAGGACTTTCAGATTAGGTCAGATTTGGCCAGTATAGTCTCTTTCTTGACTAGCTTAAAGTCAATTAATTAGAGACCTTAATTGTATATGAAAACTTCTTTCACCTTTGCCATATAGGGCGACTTAATTGCCAAGTGCTGCCCCAGTACATTTATGAATCCTATCCACACTCAGGGAAAAAAGTCTACAAAGCAAGACACCAGCATGTGTAAATTGTAGAGTTCTGCCTATCATGAACTTCCCACTGACTCACAAGGAGTAACATCCCTCTAAAAGCCACATTCATCCATCCCTCCCAAAGTTCCCACAAGTCACATTCCATTACAGCCTCAGCTTGTAGTCCAGGAAGAGAATATACATCGTATGTACAAAATAAGAACAAAAAAAATGATATTCAGAAGACACAAAATAAAACTGTAGAAAGGAGCAAATCATTATCACACAAACATAAAAAAATTATTTTTAAAAGGTATATAGATTTTCAAAATAGGTGAAACACAAAACCCAGGTATATGGTTTTTTAAAAGAAAAAAAAAAAGAAAATTCAGAAAGATAAAAATCAAAGAAATAAGAAAAGATAGGTCAGCAAAATTGTAAACTCCAAATATCTAATATAACCTCAGATAAAATGGATCCTAAGTCCAAAACCTTACTAGGGTTAAAGACCAATAATGACAATACAAAGAGTAACCCTCTAAAAGATCCTGCAATCTTTAATTTATACACATCTCTGTCTCTCTGTATCTCCGTATGTAGTATATATTTCTATACAGATTCAAACTTGGAACTTTTAACATAACTATGAAAATGAGTAGGTCAAACTGACAAAAATTTAAGTATGTATAGTGATTAGCAAATGGAATTAATATGCTTGATTTGATAGCAATATATTAAAATTTGTACCTATACATTCTCTTCAAATACAAAGATACCATTCATAGCAATTAACTACATCAAAAATATGCCAACAAATTTCAAAGTATCAATGTCATAGTTTGTTATTTGAGTGTAATGAAATGAAAGTAGAAATAAAGAATTAAAAGTAAAAAGACCATAATTTAATAATCTTAGAAAATTTAGTCCTTAATAATTCACAGTCAAAAGGAAAATTACAATGATAGAATTATAAGGTATTTAGGACAAAATATCAATGAAATGACAATATAAGAAAACCAGTGAGATGCAAATAAAAATATTTATAGATAAGCTTGGATGCACATATTCAGTATTAAGAAATATCAAATATAAATAGGTTAAGTAAAGATTTTTAGAAAAAATAAATGTGAAAAAATAATAAGCATGAAGAAATAAGTTAAAAAATACAATAGGGAGAATGAAAATAACCAAAATTTGTTAAAATAACCAAAACCAGATACACCTCTAGGAAGACTAATAAAAAAAGGGCACAAACAAACAACAATATCAAAAAAAGAAAACACACATGATACGGATACTGAAAATTTATTAAACTGAAAAGCAAGGCAATTCTGTTCCTCTTATTAGTGATAAAGGCAGGAACAGAAAAGACAATTCTTATGAATAGGGCAGGGAGACAATAGGGAACATTTTGCCAGAACTCATCTAGGAATTTTTTTTTGCACTTTTGCTAAGGGCCACAGAATAAGATGGACCCATTCTGGTCTTGGATGTTGTCAACTGAAAATGTGATGCTTAATTGTGTAGTAGTCATATTGGATCATGAGGGCCAAACCCAGAGAATTAGGCACGCTAACAAGGACATTGCTGAGCCCTTGAAGAATCAACCCCAGAATTGCACTAGTTTCTGATTCCTGTTATGTGAGATAATATATTCTTTAGGATTAATCAGCTCTTATAAGAGTATCCAATGCTGGGAAGCTGAGTCAGGAGGATGAAAAGTTTGAAACTGGCCTGGGCAACTTAGCAAGACCTTGTCTCAAAAAATATACATAAAAATATAAAAATAAAAAGGGCTGGGGATATAGCGCAACGTTAAGGCCCTGGGTTCAATTCCAAGTACTGGGGAAGAAAAGTGTTCTGTGATTTAAAGCCAATAGCATTCTAATGCAAATAGCATTTTCTTAGTTTTATTTAAAAGATAGGGATGTGATAACAAAATCCACAGGCAGCTTTTGTTCCCAACCAGAATGGCATTTCTAGTGGCCTTCTCTGCTGGATGGCAAATGTGGTACAGGAGTCAGGAAGAGGGAGAGACAGTCAGAAGATGACAACTGTAAAACCTCTGATCAAGGCACAAAAAAAGGAGCAGGGCCATAAGTGATACCACAGGAGACGCCCACAGACCTCTCCCAGGTAAGAAGCCCAGACTCCTGGCAATCTGAACACAGGACCTGACTATCCCTTCCCTTCCTTTCCATGCTCTTCAAATACCTCTATTACACAAGAACATTTCTTATATATGTTATCTAACTGGATCAAATCCTAAAATATTGTTAGCTATCAAACATGTATAATTCATTCTTCTCCATTTTTCAATTATATTAACACAATTTAATAAGTGTGAAAAAGAATTTTGTGATGATGTTCACTAATTTGTGGAAGCAACTTTAGCAAAAGTATCCTCAAAAATCAACCTTCCTTTATCATAAAAATATGCCAGTGGCTCCCTTATTTAGATTTTGGTGGGTGACATGCTCTTGAGACAGTTATATTCTCATTTGAGTCTTCTGCTTCTTGCTATAATGCATACAATTTCCTTGTTTTCCATCAAAGTACCTGAAGTTGGAGTCAGATCATTGTAATGATGTTTTTCTTATGATATATTTAGACATACGCGGAGAATGGGATCCATAAGTTCTTGTTAGTCCTATTCACCAATGAAACATGTGGTCTTACTGGTTCTTCTCCCCTGGAGGAGTATACTTGAGGGACTGTGCCTTTTTAATTTTCCTGTCTCTCCCACATTTGTTAGGAAAACAACTCCACAGTCCCTTCAGATTGATAACATTTGGATAAGGCCACACAGAACAGGTGGATTTTCTTATCTCCAGACAGGAACAATACAAAAAATAAAACAGAAAATAAACATAAAACAGAGAATAGAGTGATCATAATGGAGCCTCAACCAAAAGTTAGGACTCTTGAGTCTGATTGTTCAGCCTTACACTTCATGTAAGATGCTGAAAAGGGAAATCTCTCAAAAATCTTTTAGTACCCTTTTGGGCTGCACCAATATATGGCAATTATACTTTTCTTTCCAGAGGTCTCTACCATCTATTGTGATATATAACTACTTCAAAGGAGTTGGTAATAGCTTACTTAATGTGTGGAGAATAAATCATTTTGAGTTTCTCATGAGGATGCAAAATGTACATAAATACCGAGTCTAGTGACATAGGAAGGGAAACAGAGACTGTGAATCATGACTGAATCCTTATAGGTGTCTTACAAGGCAGGTTACAAATGCAGCCAGAAGTTGAAGAAGGAAAGTGGTTCTACCACCAGGAAGGGTTGTTTTCTATGGCAGAGCTCAGAAGACAAATGAGGCAGATCTCTACCTCTGAGTTGAAAATGGGACATTGTATGGGCCCTGGGAACACTGGTCCCATTGAATGGTTCACAGTGGTCTGGCACCTGCCTGTCTCTTTATTATGATTGAAGGCATTAATGTCAAATTTATCCTTTTCTGTGCCCATGACTCTTGCCATAGGCTTTTTAGTAACTCTCATAAAGAGGTAACTTATATTAAGGGTATATTGAGTCTGTATTTGAATGGCACTGGCCAATAGGATGCTAGTTGTGATACTAACAGTTGTCTACAAAGCACTTGTCTGTTTTGCTCTTGATCATCTGTGGTGGTGAGGAGAACACAGTTTGCTTAGATTGTTGAAAAACAAGACGTGGAGCAGAGCAAATTCACCCTTTTGTCCCAGCCAAAGCAACCTAGGTCAACCATTAGCCAGCTGCTTCCTCTGCATGAAAATAAGTCCAAGTAGCTGAATCACTGAGTCATGTTCATGAGCAAAATAAATGTTGATTGCTCTAAGCCAAGCCACTGAGTTTTGAGATGATTTGTTGTACTACACTCTGTGGCAATCAAATTGATATGCTAACACTTTCCCCTTGCTCTCTCACTTAGGCAGCATTAGATTGATTTTTTTTATTTTAGAAAATAGGCTATCTTCTTCAACACAGGATCCTTGCACATGCTATTCCCCCTCTACCTGTAACCATCTCTTACACTTCTCCTTGGCCCCTTACCTTGATCAGTTCCTTAGCTGAAATATGTTATTCATCAGCTCTTAGCTCAAAAGTAGCTTCCTCAGGCAAGCTCATCCTTCATTCTCAGGGTATGTCACCTTTGTTTACAATTTATTGTCATATATTCATGTTACTTTATAACAGAATACTTTATAATAATGCCTTTGTTAATATTTACACTCTATTTGTGTGTGCGTGCGTATGTGCCTGCATGTCTGTGTGTATATACGTGTGGTCACTGGTGTTAACAAGTCTGTCTTCTTCAAAGACTGCAAAGTCCATGAGTTGAGAGAAAACAACTGTTACCTGGTTTTCCATTGTGTTCTCATGCATTGGATAATGCTGTATCAGGCACAGAGTGCTTAATACAGTTAGTGGCCTCAATTTTTTATTGAATCAAGATATAAATTGTATCAGATACATCTATCCTCCACAGAATGTGGAGATGCAGGCACAGTCAACCTGTTTGTCTCTGAAGGAGAGAACCTTCATGGTGCAGATTATGTTTCTGAAAGCATCATGCAGTCATGCTTGGGCTAGACTTCTATTCTTTGAATTATTTATACTTTGGGTTTCTCATATAAGAGAAATGATGTGATATTTAAACTTGTATGTATGATTCACTGGACTTAACGTCATGGTTTCAGGGTGCATCCATCCATTTTCCTACAAATGGCTCAAGTTTATTCTTCTTTACAGCAGAGTAGTGCTCCCTTGTGTATAAATACCACATTTTCTTTATATATTTATTTATAGATGGGCATATAGACTGCTTCCAGAGTTTCAGTATTATGAGTTGTGCTATTATAAAAATAGGTATGCATTTATCACTGTAATATGATGTCTTTAATCCCCTCCCCCCCTTTTTTTTTACCAGGGATGAAACTCAGGACCTTGCACTTGCGAGGCAGGCATGGCACTACTGAGTTAAATCCTCAACCCAGATGTCTTTAATTTGGGGAAGATACCTAAAAAGGGAATAGTTGGGTCAAATGGAATTTATATTTAGTTTTTTGAGGCATGTCCATATTGATTTCCATAGTAGTTGTACTAGTTCATATTCCTACCATTAATGTAGAAGGGCTTCCTTTTACCTGCAATATCATTTTTTATTATTTGACTTTTGGATCATAGTCATTCTTTCTGGAGTAAGATGGGATCTGTGTGTTTTACTTTGCATTTCTCTAATGGCCGGAGATGCTGAACATTTTTTCATGTATTTATGGCCATTTGTACTTCCTCTTCTGAAAAGTATTCATTTCAGTTGCCCACTTTTTGGTTAAGTCTTTTATTTTTGGCTCTTTATATACTCTAGATAAAAGTCATTTGTCTGAGGCATAGATTGCAAAAACATTTTTCCCATTCTTTAGTTTGTCTCTTTACTCTGTTGGTTGCCTTCTTTGCTGTGCAAAAGCTTTTTAATTGGACATATTACCATTTGTTGATTCTTGATGCAATTTCTTGCAATTGGGGGTCTGTTCAGAAAGTCCTCATTTATGTCTATGTTTTCAAGAGCTTAACCTATTTTATCTTCCAACAGATTGTTTCTGTTTTAATCTTTAGATCTTGACCCATTTTGATTTTAATTTAGTACGTAGTGAGAGATATGGATCCAAATTCAATCTTTTGCATGTGTATAGCCAGTTTTCCCAGCACCATTTGTTAAAGATACTATCTTTCCTCCATCAACAATCAATTGGCTAAATGTATCTGGGGTTGTTTCTGCATCCTCTAGTCTATTCCATTAATCCTTATGTCTGTTTCTTGCCAGTACTATGCTGTTTTTAACCATTGCAGTTTTGTAATATAGTTTAAAATTCAGGATTTTGATGCCTCCTGCTTGCTCTCGATGCTTAGGCTTGCTTTTGCTATGTTGGGTTTCTTCTTGTTCTGTGCAAATTTTAAGAATGTTTTCACTTATTCTTTGAGAATATATCAGTTTTGGAAGTATGGCCATTTTGACAATATTGGTTCTGGCTATCCAGAAACGGGATATCTTTCCATTTATATCAATTTAATGCAACCCCAATCAAAATACCAACAGCATTTCTCAAAGAATAAGGCTAATTACTATTTACTTTTACTTGAAGATATTGGGAATGGTATTGCTTCCTAATTTTTTGGTGGATTCACCATTGGTGTACAGGAATGCAATTGATTTTTTTTTCTTTGCTTAAATTCTTTTATTGGTACATTTTAGGTATTCAATATGTTTACACGTATCAATGGGTGCTTGTACCTGTACATGATGTATCTTGGTTCTTAATTTTTCCCCACTCCCTGTCCTCCCTTCACCCCCTCCACCCTTCCCTATTTGCAAAGACTTTGTTCCCATTTTTTCTTTTCTCTTAATTTTTCCTTTCCCTTCTTTACTTTCCCCTTCCCCTCCCACTTCCCCTATGCTTTTGGACCTTTTCTTCCTATTTCAAATTATCAATTACTCATTTTGATCGTTATTTACATTTTCTGTGGAAATCAGTATGGAGATACCTCAAAGAACTAGAACTAGAGGTCCCATGTGACCCAGCTATTCCCCTGCTGGGTATCTTCCCAAAAGAACTAAAAGAGTCATACCACAGTGATATATGTGCACCCATGTTCATAGTGTCACAGTTTGTAATAGCTAAAGCTTGGAAACAGCCCAAGTGCCCATCAACTGGAGACTTGATAAAGAAGATGTGGTTTTTTTATAAAATGGAGTACTACTCAGCCATAAAGAATGACAAACTAGAGACATTTACAGCTAAATGGATGCATATTGAGGTCATACTCTTAAGTGAAATAAATAGGACACACATGTGTAAATACCGAATAGTTTCTCTAGTGCCATTGATTTTTGTTTATTGATTTTGTATCCTACTACCTTCCTTAATTCAATTTTTCTGGAAGTCTTTTGGTAGGTTATTTTGGATTTTCTGTGTAAAGGATCCTATAATCTACAAATAAAGATAGTTTGACTTTCTTCTTTCCCTTTTTATTTCTTTCTCTTTCCTGATTACTCTGGCTAAAGTTTGAGTACTACATCGAACAGAAGTGGTGATAGTGAGTATCCTTATCTTATGCTTGATTTTAGAGGGAAAGTTTTAGGTTTTTCCACCACTTAATATGATGCTTGTAGTAGGTTTGACATAAATGGCTTTTATCAGATTAATAAAAAGTTATTCTATATTTATTGTTTTCAGGGTTTTTATCATGAATGAATGTTGGATTTTGTCAAAGGCTTTTTTGCATTGATTGAGATGATCATGTAATTTTTGTCCTTGCTTCTGTTTATGTGACATTTTGCATTTGTTGATTGGCACATGTTGAAGCATCTTTGGATATCTGGAATGAAGCCCACTTCGTCATGAGACATGGTCTTTTTAATCATTTGTTGCATTCTGTTTTCCAGTTTCTCGTTGAGGATCTTTCATCTGTGTTCATGAAAGAGACTGTTTTTGCTTCTGTAGTTGAAACTTTGTCTGGTTGTGGAATTAATGCTAGCTTCCAGGAATGAGTTTGGCAGTACTCCTTTTTTTCAATTTCTAAAGAGAATTGGCATTAGATGTTCCCTGAAGTTCTTGTAGAAGTCAGTGGCGAATCCATTTGGTTCCTGGACTTTTCTTTTTTGGTAGGTTTTTAATCAATGGTTCAATTTTATTGGCTATTATTGGATTGTTCATGGATTTTATATCTTCTTAGTCCAGTTTTGATAATTAATATGTATCTAGGAATCTATTTATTTCTTCTTGATTGTCCAATTCACCGGAGTACAGATTTTCTAAGTAATTACTAATAATCTTTTGGATTTTGGCAGTATTCTTTGTGATTTCATTTTTTCATTTCTAATTGCATTGATATGGGTCTTTTCTTTCCTTTTTTTTGGTAAGATTGATTAAGGGGTTTGTCTATTTTGTGGTATTTCAAAGAATCAGCTATTTGATTCCTTGCCTTTTTTTTTAGTCTCAATTTCATCAATTTCGCCTCTGATCTTTACAATTTCCTTCCTTGTACAGCTTTGGATTTGGATTTCTCTTATTTTTCTAGGACATTGAGGTTGATCATTAGGTTATTTATTTGGGTGAATTCTGTCTTTCTGATGCAGGCATTCTCATCTACAGATTTCCCTCCTGCAACTGCTTTCATTTTATTTTGGTTTGGAGCCCTGCTGCATCAAATATTGCTTTCTATCTTTTTTTTTTCCTTTGTTACCAGGGATTGAACTCCGGTCCTTGTGCTTGCGCAGCAGGCATGTTTATTTTTAGTCTCTAAATTTCTTTTTGAATTAAATGTGTCTTGTGTATAACATATGATTAGGTTTTGTTTTTTGATCCAATCTGCCCACTTGTGTCTTTTGATTGGGGAGTTGAGACTGTTCATAGTGAGCTATTATCAAAAGGTATCCACCTATTCTTGTCATTGCATTTTGCTGTTGCTGATTTTTCTTCTCTTCCTCTTCTCTTTCCCCTTTTCCTTCTCCTTCTCCTTCTTTTCTTCCTCCCCCTCCTTCTCCACCTCTTCTTCCTCTCCCTTCTTCTTCATCACTGCTAATGCTACCTGCTATACTCATACCACTAGACATTTTGGCATTGCTGGTTTCATTGTCTTTTTCTAAGATATCCTTGAGGAATTTTTGAAGTGTTGGTTTAATAGTGATGTATTGCATAAGATGCTCGTTGTCAAGGGAAGTCCTTGTTTCATGATCAATTTTGAAAGAAAGATTTGCAGGAGATATTAGAGTGAGGGTCAGAATTTTTTTTAATGCCTTGGGATGCTCCAAGCTATCCTGGCCTTTAAAGTTTGTATTGAGAAGTCTGCTAAAATTCTAATGAGTTTACCTTTGTAAGTGATTTGTTACTTTTCTCTAACAGCTTTTAAGATTCTGTCCTTCTGTTGAACTTTTGAGATTTTGTATATGATGTGTTGTGGAGAAGTCCTTTTCCAATCATGATTATTTGGGGTTCCATATATATGACTTATCTGTATGTTAAATTCTTTTGCTATATTTGGAAAGTTTTCTGATACTATTTCTTTTTTTTTATAAAATTCTTTTATTGGTACATTGCAGGTATACAACACAATTACATTTCTCATTGGGAATTGTACCTTTACATAATGCATCTTGGTTCTCATTTTTTTCCCCATTCCTAGCCCTCCTTTCACGCCCTCCACCCTTCTCTATTTACAAAGACTTTATTTCCTTTTTTTCCATTTCTCAGGATTTGTCCTTTCCCCTGCCCCTCCCACTTCCCCTATCCTTTTGGACCTTTTCTTCCTATTTTACATTATCGATTATTCATTCTAATCATTGGTACATTTTAGGTATACAATATAATGACACTCATCATTGGAAATTTGCACCTTTACATAGTCTCTCTTGGTTCTTATTTTTCACCCTTGCCCAGCCCTCCCTTCAACCCCTCCAGTCCTCCCTATTTACAAAGATTTTGTTCCTATTTTTCCATTTTCTCATATTAATCCCATTCCCTTCTATCCTTTCCCCTAGCCCTCCCACTTCCTTCCACTTTGCCCCTTTTCTTCCTATTTCACATTACCTATTATACATTTAGTACTCATTTACACTTTCAGTTTCTCACACCAGAGAAACTATTTGGTATTTATACATGTGTGTCCTATTTATTTCACTTAAGAGTATTGCCTCAATGTGCATCCACTTAGCTATAAATGTCTCTAATTTCTCATTTTTTATGGCTGAGTAGTACTCCATTTTATAAAAAAACCCACATTTTCTTTATCCAGTCTCCAGTTGATGGGCATTTGGGCTGTTTCCAAGTTTTAGCTATTATAAACTGTGCTGCTATGAACATGGGTGCACATATATCACTGTGGCATGATTCTTTTAATTCTTTGGGGAAGATCCCCAGCAGTGGAATAACGGGGTCAAATGGGACTTCCAGTCCTAGTTCTTTGAGGTATCTCCATACTGATTTCCACAGGGGTTGCACCAGTCTACACTCCCACCAGCAGTGGAGCAGGGTTCCTCTTTCCCCACAGCCCCGCCACCATTTGTTATTGGTTGATTTCATAATAGCAGCCATTCTTTCTGGAGTGAAGTGGAATCTCAGCGTTGTTTTCATTTGCATCTCTCGAATGACCAGTGATGTTGAGCATTTTTTCATGTATTTATTTGCTATTTCTACTTCTTTGTCTGAGAAATGTCTGTTCATTTCAGATGCCCATTTTTGGATTGGGTCTTTAAATTTGGGAGGTCTGATCTTTTGAAGTTCTTTATAGATTTGAGATAGTAGACCTTTGCCTGAGGAAGAGCAGGTGAAGATTTTTTCCCACATTGTGGGTTGTCTCTTCACACTGCTGGTGGTTTCTCTTGCTGTGCAGAAGCCTTTTAATAAGAAGAGATCCCACTTGTTGATTGTTGGTGCTACTTCATGGGCAACTGAGGTTTGGTTCATAAAATCTTTTCCAACACCGATGTCTTCAAGGGTTCTACCTAACCTCTGTTCCAACTGGTTCAGAGTTTCTATTTGAATATTTAGATCTTTAATCCATTTTGATTTTAGTTTAGTGCATGGTGAGAGATACAGGTCTAGTTTTAATCTTTGGCAAGCTGAAGCCCAATTTTTCCAGCACCATTTATTAAAGAGGCTATCTTTCCTCCAGTGAGGGGGTTTGGCTCCTTTATCGAAGATGAGATGGCTGAGTGTATCTGGTGTTGTTTCTGCATCTTCTAATCTGTTCCACTGGTCCTCAGGTCTGTTTCTTTGCCAGTACCATGCTGTTTTTATCACAGTAGCTTTGTAGTAGAGTTGCAGGTTGGGGATTGTGATACCCCCTGCCATGTCTCTGTTACCTAGAATTGCTTTTGTTATTCTGGGTCTCTTCTTGTTCCAAATGAATTTTTGGATTGTTTTCTTGAGGTCTATGAAGTATGCTGCTGGGATCTCAATTGGAATTGCATTAAATCTATATAGCAGTTTTGGAAGGATGGTCATTTTCACTATATTAATCCTTCCTACCCAGGAGCAGGGGATGTCTGTCCATTTTCTGATATCATCTTCAATCTCTCTTTTCAGAGTGCCATAGTTTTCAGAGAAGAGGTCTTTGATTTCTTTTGTTAGGATGATTCCTAGGTATTTCAGTTCTTTGGATGCTATTGTGAAAGGAATTATTTGCTCTATTTCTCTTTCAGTGAGCCTGTCATTTGTGTAGAGGAAAGCTATTGATTTTTTTTAAAATTTTTTATTGATTATATGCCTATGTGTAGATTTTTTTTGATCAAGGCTATTTGGAGTCCTATATGCCTCACTTATCTGTATGTCAAGCTCTTTTCCCATGCTTGGGAAGTTTTCTGCCATTATTTCTGTGAAGAGATTTTTTATGTCATCTGCACTCTCTCCTGTTTCTTCATTGACTCCAATCAGTCTTATGTTATTCTTCTTTGCATCATCTAGCAGCTGCTGGATTGATTTCTCATGTTCCCTTATAATTTTGAAGCAATTTTTCTTTTCCTGGTCACTAATTGCAATCTTATCTTCTATATCTGAAATTCTGTCCTCACATTGGCTCATTCTGCTGTGTAGACTTTCAATGGAGTTTTTCATGTCCTGGAAATCTATTTGCATCTGTTTTATGGATTCCATTTGTTTCCTATGTTGGGATTCCATCATGTTCCTGAGCTCCTCTCTAGATTTATTAATCATGTCTTGCACTAGGGGCACAATTTCTCCTGTTATCTGAGAAATTATTTATGATTTCCTTTTTTCCAGATCCCCTTTTGTTGCCAGTTCAGTGGGTCCAGGTGGTTGAGTATCAGAGTGTTCCATCTCATTTCCCTTTGGGGTTGCTGTAGGTGATCTGGAAGTCTGATTTTGAGACTTATTTATATGTTTTCTCATTTCAACTGGGGCGGGGGGCTGTTAGAGCCTGCACGGATTACCTCCTCTGAGCTGGGAGAGTTGGGACAGGGGCCAGGAGCAGCAGCAGGGATGGTGGCCCAAAAGCCCTTTCTTGTGGGCTGGGAGCAGTGGGAGAGATGGTGGCCAGGAAGCCCCTTTCTCTGGACCAGGAGCAGTGGGACAGAAGGTAGCCCAAAATCCCTTTCCTCTGGGCTGGGAGCAGCGGGAGGAATGGTGTCTGGGAAGCCCCTTCCTCTGGACCAGGAGCAGTGGGATGACAGCTCAGAAGCCCCTACCTCTGGGCTGGGAGCACCGGGACTCAGTACCTTGGTCTGGTGGTCTGGTGTCCTCTGTGTCTTTGTAGTGTGGAACCAGGTGGCTGTACAGAGGAGTGGGGGGCGGGGGGTGTGTGTCCAGAGGATTGTTGCCGGGGCACGGGTTGATTCGGCATGTTCCGCACAACTGGGGACCTAGGTAGGGCGTGGGAAGACCTGCCTGTCTGCAGTGGGGTGATTTGGCATCTTCCCCACAACTCGGGACCTCGGTAGGGTGTGCACAGACCTGCCTGTCTGCAGCGGGCTGATTCAGCGTGTTTTGTGTGCCTCGGGACCTCGGTAGGGAGTGGGCAGACCTTCCTGTCTGCAGCGAGCTGACTTGGCATGTTCTGTGTGACTCTGATACTATTTCTATAAGCCATTTTTGTGCCATTTGTACTGTCTTCTGATTTTTCACTAATTTCAATTAATATTAGTCTTCTTTATGTTATCCAGCAGTTTTTAGTTAGATTTTCCATGTTATCTTGCTGTTTTCAAGTTATCTCTGAGTAGAAGATCAACCCTGTCTTCTGATTATGACACTGTCCTCATATTGGTCACTTCTGGTGCCCATACTTTCAATAGAATTTTTTATATTCTAGATTTCAGTTTTGTATCATTTTGTTGTAGTTAGAAGAATTCGGCAAGAGAATACATTAAATATGGGACACATAACTCATAAGGTTATTTTATGATAACTACCCAAAGAGTCAAATGCAAAGGAGTGCAAGAGATTAACCGCACACTAGAAGCCCAAAGGATTCAGCTGAGGGCCTTGATCCCAGCAGTTTCCCACACAAGTCCAGCCAAAGGCTTAGAGTCCAAGGCAATGTTCCATGCTTGTCTGCATTGAGGATCTTCACCTAGAAGGCCCAAAGGCCAGTGGTGGAAGCCAGAAAATCTATGCTGGTGAGATGAAAGATTTCTGCCACCAAGCTGAGGGATCCACATTGGAGCCAGGAAGTGATGCTCACAGTGAAGAGCTCCCCTGATAAAAATAGCAGCCATTCCCAGCAACAGTGAAGCCCTAAGCTCCTCCTTCAGTGAGAACATCGTAGTTTGCATCAGGAAAACCACCTGCAGAAAGCTTCTCCTAGCAAATCAACAGGCTAAGATCTTCCCCTCCAATTCTCTTTTTATGGCTATTGGTAACAATCTTCAGGTGGATACTCCATGCCCAGATCATGCTGATTAAATTCAGCTGGGTGTTATAAGTTGACCATTAGTCAATCCACCACACATTTCATGGACTCTAATCCTTTCTTACTCACTTGTATTTCATATTATTTTGTTTAGCTCAGATAGCTTTTTATTACAATATTCTGTAAGCTTAGTGATCATTTTACTTATAAAGTCCATTATCTCTTTAGTTATGTATGCCATGTTGAGCTTGTCAAGCACTTTATCAATCTGGGTTTTTTTGTCCCCTCTTTTTGTCATTTCACATAATTCAGCTATTTGGCTATGATTTCCTCCCTTATCAATTCCCCATGGATCAGTTTAGGGGAAATTAGTTTTTAGAAGCATTTTGTTGCTTTGTCTGTTCATGTTTCTGTGTGGGGTGTGTGTGTGTATGTGCACTGAGGGTTGTGGGTCAATTATAGTGGCAAGAATTTATTGCTAGAATGGAGAACTCTTTAGTTAGTTGTGCTTTCCAGTGATGCACTCTGAGTGTCACTAACCATAGGCATTTGCCTCTGTCCCCAGATTCAACCACCTCTGTTAATTTGGGGAGGAAACAGTATGGTGTAATCGGCCTAACACTCAGTTCTCCATAAGTAAACTGCAGTATTCTTGATGATGCAAAGACAAAGCAAATATGGACATATGGTAAAAACTAGTTAATGGCAACTATGTCACCTTGCCGATAACAATAAAATCACAAAGAGTAATAGAGTCAAAAGACAAACTGGATATTGACATACCAGTGCTCACTTCGGCAGCACATATACTAAAATTGGATATTGACATACCATAAAAATGAACAAAAGCTACTACTGTACCACCCTTGTGTTAGTGGAGAAGTGTCCCCCTTTCCAGAAGCTGTGGTTAGCTTTTTAGACTGCTTCTTTCTTTTCTCTGCATTGTGCTCTGTTTCTCTAGCTTCTTTGTACTTTGTACCTTTCCTGTCAGCACCCTCTCAATTCCAGGAGATCTACTTCTTTTTTAACAGGTTGTTTTCTGGGTGTTTTAATTCTGGGTCCCAGCAAGGCTGCATTTTCCTACAGCTAGACTTCTAAAACCATGTCTTTGCCTAGATCTTCTCCTTATAGGAATCCACTACTTCACGGGCCTTAATGCTTCTAAGAACCTTCCCTCAGTAAATCACTGTCATAAGAATCTGTTTCAGATTCTGCTTCCAGCCATATCCAGCCAAAGGTGTGGTTTAAATTTGAGCATTTCTCAATAAGCCAAGGAAGAAAACAACTAATTTAGAATCCTGAAATATTATCCTCTATGACAAGTCTTTGGATTGAGGAAAATAAGGGCTCAAAGGGTTCATACATTCACATTGTCTAATAATTTAGATTGATTAGCATCTCCATGGTTATGAAGTCTTTCACATATAAGATTTTTAGTGACTGAATAAAATGTAGGACCATGTGTCAGAGTTTTATTTCTTCCTAGAAATGTCTGTTTCTATAATTGTGTCAGTGTAAACCACTTCGTTTCTCAGAAGAACCATCCAGATAGATAGATAGATAGATAGATAGATAGATAGATAGATAGATAGAGTTTGATATCTGACTCCCAGGATTTTCACCTCTCTTGTATTATAGGTTGCTATTTTTAGAAGATAATTAAGGAAGAGACAATTGCTGAGAAAATGCTCATCATATAATGCTAAAAGAAAAATGATACACAGTTACACACAGTATAATCATAAATAGTAAAATTCCATCTGTTTCTCTCTCTTGGTACTGAAAATGAATGAAAGGAAACATACAAAGATATTAACAGTAGAATTACAGGTTTCTGTTGGGGTTTTCCATGTCTCTGCTCATTGGCACTTCCAAATGCTCAGATTCTTCAGCTCCAAGTGGAGATATTCAAGACATGATAAAAATATAGTGAATATTTAAAATGTTTAAAAATTATTACAGTTAGAGATATACTGCCATATATAAACCTGTTTTCTCCAGCACAGGATCAGGAAAGTAGCAGCCCAACAAGTCAGAAAACTTTTAGACAATAACTATTGGACTTTAGTGAAACACTACACAAATAATCTGTGGTCCTACCCCCAGCCAATCCAGCAAAGTAAGGAGCACCCATTTACTCTGTCTCAGCCCCATGTCTGCGTTATCAGAGAATGCTAAGTAGGAAGGTGGACATTTATTCAGCAAGACATTGACTAGACCCATTCCCTCCAACATGGCATCAGCTGAGAGCATATGGAGACCTAGACTACTACCCCTATCAGCAGGAAGGAGGTGCCCACCCCCCAACAGCTCCCTGTCATGGTGTCAAGAGAGGGCAAGCAGAGACTTCCACCTAGTGGTTAGGAGGCTATAACCTGCTTCTGTAGTGTTGATGGAGCCCATAAGGACAGCACTAACAAGGCATCCCTAACCTTCTAGCCAGGGGAAGACTGGTGCAGATATGGTGGGAATTCAGAATGCCACCTCACTTGGAGTGGTAAAGAGCCTCTGCTCAGGTGGGAAGGAGGCCAGGTACTGAATCTGGTCATTCCCCAAACATGGCAGTGATGTGTGGCTGCTCCCTACTGCTGGAGCAGTGTGTGAAGATTCTAGCTAATCCACAGTCTCAAAGGGAACACACCGGGCACATTTAAATAAAAAACACTGTTCAAACAAAGAACTGGGAAGACCTGAAACTGAATGATAAAAGGATAATTAGTATATGTTAAGGTTGAGGTGGCAGAAATGTTAGAATTATTTAACAAATGTATTAAAGCAGCTATCAGAAGGGCACTGTCATTAAGCAATTATAAAACACACCTGAAAGACAGAAAAGAAAAAAAACCTCAGCACAAGAACAAAAGACATAAGGAAGAATCAAATTATACAGGAGAGTGGTTGTGTAGAGGAGCCTGACCAACTTGAGTTACAACCAGCCCTTGTAAACGAATTGAGTTTGTAAGTCAAAGGTTACATTAAGTGGAAAAAATGGATGAATTGAAGAGCAGAACGGAGAGAATGGAGAAAAGAATCCATAAACTGGAAGATAATCAATAGGAATTATCCAATCTGAACAACACAGAGAAAACAGACTAGAAAAAAACCTATAAAGTAAAAACTTAGGGACCAGTGGACTATAACAAAAAAGATCTAACATTTGTGACACTGAACTCTTGAAATGAGAGGAGAAAGAGGGTGGGGCTGAAAGGGTATGAAAAGGTATAATTAATAACTAAAAACTTATCAGATTCGGCAAAAGATATAAACTTGCAGAATTAAGCTAAAAAATCCCCCAAGATTTCCAAGCATAGAGCTGAGTGGACTATGTGAGCCACAAGAGACACCAGACTATAACCTAGTTTAGGTAACAGTGTTCTTGTTTTCATCTATAAAAGAATTCAAGTGACTCCCAATTGTGATACTGAAGGGTGCCAGAACAGTGTCCAAACCAAAGTGACTGGGTGTTATTACTTCAGCTGGCCTAGGAAGATCTGGAACAAAGTGTAGCAAAGTTTGATACACTCCACTATTTAGTATTTTTGAGCATTTGGTATTTTATGCATGTGCCATTGGCAAGAAATATATAGGTTAACAGGTCAATATCATGCTTCCAACCTAACATGTGACTGAACACTTGGTAAAATTTGGGATTCTAAATCAGAATCTTAATATATACACAATGTCAGCACATTTAAGACAATTTAAGAAGGATTTTAAAAATTTTAATTTTTGAAAATTACTTAAGTGCTTGGGATGCTTTGCCATAAAACTGAAAATAAGAGAATGTAATATATTAAATTTGTATAGGCAGTTAGAATATTTAAAGGAGTTTCCCTAAGTGTGAAAACATGAATTACAGGCTGCTTAAAAGTGATTTGTAAAAGTAGAGTAGATTTATATATAGAATAAAAAATCCATAAATTTAGAAATTAGGCTTTGAAATTTATAACTTATTCACTTTTAAACCAATTGAAGTCTGTGAAAAATATTTTAGTGCCTAAAGTTGGTCCCTAACTTTGTAAAAAAACATCCCCCACATTGACATATTTGTTACATGAGTGCATTCTATGATCATCATTTATAGGAAATTCTTGTCCAGTTGTTCTACGGTTTCCTTTTCCCATACCTCTTCAAGTCCTGTCAAGTTCCAGTGGGTAGTTCTGAGTAGATTTGGATCATCCTTTCTGTGAACAGAGGCTCTGTCTTTATTGAATCTGTTTTTCCCTGCAGCTGCCATGTTGTGAGGGGACAGCAGATGTTAGATAAACATTTGTTTAAATTAAACTTAATTAGCTACATTTTCCAAATCCTATTTTAAATGGCATATTCTGGGAAGTGATCCTGAAGAGGAAAAAACTTAGTAAAAACTTAAGTTCAACAGCCATATTTGCAGTTTGAGCCCTTGTGTGATAACGTGAAGTGACGTGTGGTTCTCTCCAGCACTCCGCTACATTTTTGGAAGAATGGTTGACTGCCTTGGACATGTTGCTATATGACCTCGGGGAAAAGTTCTGTCATGTTGCCTTTAACCAGTGATGTCTGCAAGGTGCTGGGGTGTCCTTATACTATGGCTTTTCCTGAAGAGCACATCTGACACTCACTGAATGCCTTAAAATAGATTATCATATTGTTTGACATTCTTTACTGGAACACAATGAGGCATACTTTTATTTTTTTATTTTATTTTTTTGAGGCATACTTTTAAATACTAGAATTAGACATGGCACTGCAAAGGTTTAAGATATGCAAAATAACATGAAAAACATCACCAAGAATTATGAAATATTATAGAAAAAAGGTTCTACACAAGGTAATACATGATGATTAAATTAAGACAATTATTAAAAAAAGACACATTGAGGGGAAAGGAAAGAAGGGAAAGAAATACATACGAGAAAAGGAAAAAATGGAAACAAAGTCGTTGTAAATAGGGAGGGGTGGAGGAGTTGAAGGGAGGGCAGAGGAATGGGGAAAAAAATAAGAACCAAGATATATCATGTAAAGTACAAGTTCCCAATGATGAATGTCATCATATTGTATACCTAAAATGTACCAATAAACTTAATGAATAAATTTTAAAAAGACACATTGGATCAATCTTCCTCAAATACTTGTCTTTGCTTCAAACACACTTATCCCATCATTCCTGTCACTTTCTGAAGCAATTGTAGAAGTCAGTCCTCTTTCGTGAATGTCTCTGGTTGTACTGTTCTGGCTACCTTGATGGCTTGATTAAAGACATTTACCTTACAGAGTTATTTGGACTTTGGGGAAGAGCCAGATATTGCACTGTGATGGATCTGGTAAATAAGATGGATGAGGACACCCTGTAATATTTTTATGAGCCTGTTCTTCTCTTGGATGGTACTCAGCAGCAGTATCCACCGTATTTTTTTTTATCATATCTTGAAAAGACACAACAGAGGACTTTCAGAAGAGCTGCAGAAAGTGGAAATAATGATGGGATAAAGTATGTTCAAAGTGAGAGGGGGATTAATGGCAATGTATCCTTTATTGTATTAATTTTCTAAAAATATAAACATTTACCATATATTTTGATCATCCCTTGCACGGCTGAGACTTAGTAACTAATTAATGGAATGAAAGATCTAAAGCTAACATGAGTAAGCATTTTCATATTAAAATGTAAAATGAATGAGATTTTCAAATGCTATTTAGACTAGCTTAAAAACAAACTTACTTGGATTTGTATTTAAATATTTCTTGTACAATTTAATATTTATTCTCCCAAATAGAATATTATTAAATGAACAGTGTAAGTCATATAAGTTTTCACAAAAATAAAATATTGGCCAATTAAGTCAAAACCTAAAACTGAGGAATTTATAAATGAATTTATATCTTTTAAATACAATAAATACATTTATCTAATAAACTCTTCCACAGTACCCTTTTTTTGTAGTGTTTTTCCCCCAAATAGAACACTTATTTCCTTTTTGTATTGGTTTTTTTTTTTTTGGTAACTTCATTTTTATTATACAGTAATCCATAACTACTATAGTAAATAAATTAGTAAATACAAATAAATCAGGTTTTCTCAACTTTGGCACCATTGACATTCAGGCTGAGCACTCTGTTTTTTTAAACTCAGGATGTTTATCTGGATCTTGCACTGCAGGATGTTTACCATCAGGATGTTAACTAGCATCCTTGTACTGTGTACTGAAGGATACTTACCATACATACCCTTTGGCTTCTACCCACTAGAAGTGAAGAGCAGCCCCATGGTTTTGACAAATAAAAATATCTCCTGACATTCATAAATGTCCCTAGTAATATTTCCCTCAGTTAAGAACTACTAAATTAAATGAAAGGAAAAAAAATCATCTATTTTTTCTACCAAATTCACTTTTAGTTTATACCCTTATGCTCGTATGTATACACATTGATAAAATTTTTAAATGATCATATGTATTGTTTTGTTACTGCTCTTTTGAAGTCTATATTATGAACATCTTTTAACAAATAAGTATATGTCTATTTTTTAATGGATGCAAATATCCCACTGTTTGTGTAGAAAATAAATTATTTACTCAATTTACTATAATGAGATATGGAAATTGTCCCGTTTTTCCCTCTCAGAGACAACAATGGCATAGATCATTTTGTTTGATATTTTTAGAAAAAATTTTCTTTTCCTAAGAATTTTGCCAATTGTTTCACTTCTGTTCTTAGAAGTGGCTTAGGAAAAATCAAAGTCCAGGGTGATTGTTTCTTTGTGTTTCTCATTTGCATGCTCTGTCAAGATGCTCAGAGTTCTTTATCTTTAAGGTTGAGAACCTCTATCCTTAAAATAAAAATGTATTGATACTTCTAGGAATATGTGTGCCTTTCCCATTTTAGGTAAAATTCTACATTCACTTTAATACAAATTTATTTTACTACTATCTTCAAAGTAACTTTCAATATTAGCTGTTGTTTTACTTCAAAAACACCAATTGTTATTTTCATGATAGATGACTCCTTTGTTACACATTATTTTCTCCTTATTCCTTCAATTTCTTCATTTCTCCTTCTAAATTCACTGTGAATCATACAATTTTCTTATTTTGTATCAATGTTTCAGGTATTTTTTGGTGTCTTTAATAAAATCTCATAATCCATATTTACTCTTGTAAATTAGTAAATTCAGGTAAACTAGGGCTTCTCAATCTTGACACCATTGACATTTTAGGTTTGAAAATTCTTCACTGGTGGTAGGGGACATCCAGTACATTGCAGTGTATTTAGGATTCATTATTTTTTGTGTGATTTATTGATTAGTTTTTCAGTATTGATTTTCTTTTTTCTAGTCTTCTATTGATTTCCTTAGCTACCTTTTCTTCTATTTTTGTCAGTCCTTGATCTCTTTCTTACTTACTTGAATTAATATTCTCAGGACCCATACCATGAAGCTATTGTGAAGATGCTTAGATGTGTTTTGAGTTATATGTTTATCCAAAAGAGATTGTCTGTATGGTGCTTTTATTTTTCTGTCTGTTTATATCCCTCCTCCCTTTATGTGGAGCACAGACATCATGCTGTTCCCTTTTTCTCACCTATGATGAACACTCTGAGGCACTCTCTTCACCTTCTCTTTGTTCTGACAAGGTGTGTGCAAACTCTCTGATTCCCTGAGATTGTTTGTCTTCCTCTGAGTGTGAGCATGTATGTCCCACCTCCTTTTCTGGAACTGGGTGCCACTGTGGAAATGTTAACTAAATAAAGCATATAGCTCTTACCCTTTTTGCTCCTTTGCCTTTTGGCTTTTGAGAAGTCATGATTTCAAGAGCTTGTTTGGAGGTTCTAGCAGGGGAGCACAGCTACTCGTATAACCTTGACAGAGGAAACGGTCCTCCTCTATCAGGGGTGGTCGTCCTCTTCAACCGAGCGCGCAGCTTCAGGAGGGACGCACATGGAGCAGTGAGGGAGGAAGGGGACACCCGCCTAGCCAGCCAGATCAGCCAAATCAACCCTAGCGATCAATGGGGTGACAGATGTCACAGCCAGATCGCCCTCACATCCAGGAGGTCGTGATTTTGGATTCTGGGGTGGCAATGAATTAACAAGCCATTTGGATCAACTCCTTAGAAAATGGCCCTGGCTTTAACCATTTTGGACATCTGAGAGAAGCCATTCACACAGTAGTTCACAGAACCTGCCCAATTCATACTGTGTCCTTTCAACTTTAAATTTTGCTTCCTAAAGTGTGGGATACACTAAACAGGTGACACATTCAAGAACTCAGCTTGCTATATGTCTGTGTCTACCACATTCTTTTGAATGTTTTGAATGTCATGATGATGACTATAAATGGCATAAGCATTGTGAATTTGAGTCACTACAGGTATAAAACAAAGAGTAGTCTCTCCTAGGGCAGAGAAGCTCAGCTGGTCCCAGCACCTGGAAGGAAGCTCCCCGGCCTCCATCACAGGCTCCTAGGGCAGATAAGCTTAGCTGGTCCCAGTACCCGGAAGGAAGCTCCCCGGCCTCCATCCCAGGCTCCTAGGGCAGAGAAGCTGAGCCGGTCCCAGCACCTGGAAGGAAGCTCCCCCACTGCCATCCCAAGCTCCTAGGGCAGAGAAGGTGAGCTGTGTGGGTGCCAGAAGCACCCCCTCCAGTAGAAATGAGAAGACACATAAACAAATCTCAAAAACAGACTTCCAGATCACCTACAGCAACCCCAAAGGGAAACGAGATGGAACAATCTGATACTCAACCACTTGGACTCTCTGAACTGGTAACAAAAGAGGATCTGGGAAAAATGAAATCAGAAATAATTACTCAGATAACAGCAAAGATTTTGCTCATGGTGCAAGACATGATTAATAAATCTAGAGAGGACACAGATAAAAAATTGAGGATCTGAGGAACATGATGGAATCCCAACATAGGAAACAAATGGAATCCATAAAACAGATACAAACAGATTTCCAAGAGATTAAAAACTCCACTGAAAGTCTGTGCAGCAGAATGAACCAATGTGAGGATAGAATTTCACATATAGAAGATAAGATTGCAATTAGTGACCAGGAAAAGAAAAATTGCTTAAAAATTGTAAGGGAACACGAGAAATCAATCCAGCAGCTGCTAGGCGATGCAAAGAAGAATAACATAAGACTGATTGGAGTCAATGAAGAAACAGGGGAGAGTGCAGGTGACATAAAAAACTGTTCGCAGAAGTGATGGCCGAAAACTTCCCAAGCAGGGGAAAAGAACTTGACATACAGATAAGTGAGGCATATAGGACTCCAGCTAGCCTTGATCAAAACAAATCTACACATAGGCATATAATAGTTAGGATTCCAGAAATCCAACAGAAGAACAAAATTCTACAAGCAGTGAGAGAAAAGAAACAAATCACATACAAAGGAAAGCCCATTTAGAATCACAGCAGACTTCTCAATGCAAACCCTCAAGGCAAGAAGAGCTTGGAGTGATGTATTTCAAGCCCTAAAGGAAAACAGCCTCCAACCCAGATTGATGTACCCTGCAAAACTATCTTTCAAAATGAATGGAGAAATAAGATACTTTCATGATAAAGAGCACCTCAGGAACTTCATGAATACCAAACCGGCACTCCAAAAAATTTTAGACAATATCCTAGGAAAAGACAATGAGGATCACAACCCCAGGAAACCCAGCAGAATGAATCCATTGGTTGTGACAAATTAAATGCAAAGGGGGAGACTCCAACAAAAAGAAAAAGTCATGACAAGGCTTTTAAAACTTTTAACTTCATCTCCCTAATGAGCGTATAATTCAATCTTGTTATTGTACTGATTAGTATTTTTCTGATTCTAGAGTTGCACATCATTTCTTGTGCTATACCAGCTATTTATCATCTTCTTACGTCTACATTTTAATTGGGTTGTCTATTAATGAGCTCTAAGAATTCTTTATATAGTCTGGTCATACATAGGTTATATGTATTGTAAATATGGTCTGTTTAAGGACTACTTTTCATTTTAATGATGTAATTTAAAGTTCTAAATATTGATGGAATCTCATTTATCAATTTTTTTCTTTCATACATCTTGTTTTTTGTATCCTAGGTAGTTCTTGCCTACCCTGAATTCATAAATATTTTCCCTTATAATTTCTTCTTAAAGTTTCATACTTTTAGGCTTTCTTATTTAGGTTCATAGATCCCTTCAAGTTATTTTCATGTATGGAAAAAAAGGGTTGAGGTTAATTTTTCATATACGGATACCAGGTGTTCTAGTGCCATTTGCTGAAAACACTGTCTCTTCCTCAGCTCTTGAATTGAGTTTATACTTTATAAAATGTTAATGTTATATAATCTTTCAAAACTCAGTGGACCATATATGTGTGGTTCTATTTCTAGATTCTGTTTTATTCAAATGATCTATATGTCTTTTCTTACACCAACACTGCCTTGATTACTGTAGCTTTAGAAGATGTCTTAAAATTAGGTACTAAACGTCTTCCAACACTGTTTTTGTTTTTGTTTTTAAGATTTCTAGGTCCTTTGTACTCCTACATAGTTTTTAAATTTCAATATCCAATTCTTCATTTATAGCAAGTATACATAGACATGAATTTTTATATATGCCTTGTGTTTTCTAATCCTGCTAAATTCAAGTACAAGTTCTAGGGGCTCCTAGAGATTTCTTAGTATTTTCTCTGTAGATGATCATTTCATCTACGTATAAAGATTTTGCTTCTACCTTGCCAATCCTATCCTAATTGTGTCATTTTATTGCCAGACTATTGGTTGGGCCTAGGTTTCAAAGTTTAATGGACAGATAAAGAGTAAGCATATCTGCCCTTGTTCCCCACCTTAGGGAGAAAGCATTGTATCTTCTCCATTCGTATAAGGCGTTCTCACTGGAAGTATGGAGTACATGTCTTTAATCTGTTGAAAAGGTTCTGTTCTACTTCTAGTCTCCTGATAGCTTTTACCATGAACAGCTGTGGAATTTATTCCAATACTTTTTCTCCAACTAGTGACAGGATATGGCTTTTGCATTTCCTCTGTTAAAATGATGACTTTTGGGGGTGTATCTTCCAATGCTGAACCAACACTGTCATCCCTATAACAAAACCACTTTCTACATCCTGCCAGATCTGACTTTCAATAGTTTGTTTTGTTAAACAAATTTCTATCTATGTTCATACTTTTTTCTTCTATTATCTTTATCCAGTTTTAGGATTAGCACAATGTTGATTTCCTACAATGAGGGGAGAAGTGTTCTTTCTTTTTTCTGCTTTAATTGCTTGATATAATTTATCAGTTAAAATGTATAAGAGCCTGTTGTTGTCATATAGGTAGGTTTTCAAGCTAGGAATATACTATCTTTAATAGGTGCTATTCAAATTTTTTATTTCCTCCAGAGTTAGTTTCATTAATTTGTCTTCCAAGTTACTTCTTAGAAGTTATCAAATTTATTTCAAAACAGATTTTTGAAATATGCTTTCTATATCCTTTTAAATTCTGTAAAATCTGTGGTAATATCTCCTAGGTCTTGATATTTTAATTTTAAAACTAGATAATTGATATTGTGTAATAGGAAGTAAAAGTCTAAAGGAAGAGGGGAAGTGGGAGAGGTAGGGGAACAGAAAGAAGGGAAAAAATATGAGACAAGAAAAAAAATGGAAACAAAATCTTTGCAAATTGGGAAGGATGGAGGGGTGAGGGGAGGGCAGGGGAAGGGAAAAAAAATAACCAAGATAATCATGTAAAGGTGCAAGATCCCAATGATGAATGTAACTGTATTTTATACCTAAAATGTACCAATAAACTTAATGGGGGGAAAAATACCAAATGACAAAAGCCAGTAACAAATGAAGACTACCTCTGATTCCACTGTAATCAAGGATGACAGAAGTCAAAATGACAGTTACCCTACCCTTGGGGTAGGTAACTAGAATGGAACACCAGGAGGGGTTCAGCGTGCTAGTATACAGATATGTTCACTCTGTAAAAATTCAACAAGTTGTTGGGCTGGGGATTTAGGTCAGTGGTTCCGCCGCCTGTTTCACAAACACAAGGACCGGAGTCCGAACCCCAGTACCAAAAAAAAAAAAAAATTCAACAAGTTGTATGTTAAGATGTTTGTCTTTTTCATGTACATATGATGCTGCAGTTAAACATTTTGAATAAAATTTAAAATGAAGTCACAAAAAAAGTAAAAGATCAAGTCATATTTCCTACCTTTTTTTCCCCATTTCTCTTTCACTTTAATACCTACATCTGCCTTTGCTGGAAATGATCTGTTGCTGTCATTTTGGGGCAATGGCATATTTTAAAAAATTTATCTAGGGGCCGGGGATTTAGCTCTGTGGTTCCACCACCTGCCTCGCAAGTGGAAGGACCCAAGTTCAATCCCCGGTACATAAAATAAAATAAAATAAAATAAAATAAAAATAAAAATTTATCTAGAGCACGGGTGGGCCAAAAGGACAAAATTTCAGAGTCATATGGTTTCTAATCTGAATACTTGACTCTGCTACACTAGCATGATCTTGGTCACAGACATGATTTCTGTAAATGGTGTCACTGTATTCCAGTTAAATCTGATTTACTAAAAACGGACCATCATGCCTTGTTTGCCACCTTCATATCTGGAAGTGTATATAGACATATGCTTCCCTATTGTTTTTTTGCCACTATTTTATGTTTTTTAACTTATTTTACTTTTTGGATACATATTCTATCTCACAAAATATCACATTATGGTTTTAAATGTTTCCTTTAGAAATGCCAAACACATTTTTTCTTATTTTTGTTAACCTTTTTTTCTCAGAGAGCAAACTGAGAAATTGACATAGATACAAATTGTAAAATAACTAATTAAAAGTTATTCACAGATCTAATTAGGTCATTTAAAAAGTTTCCTGGATATTTTACTAATTCAAGAATTGAACTGCAACATAAGAGGAAAACCGTAAAAAAACTAGGTGCCTCCATGTCATTATTTCTTACATGGACATTAAGGTTCAAGACATACTTAGATAACTTGAGGAGCATCTGCACCCTCAGACATGAGGGAAAAATGGACCCCAAAGAACTAATAAGAACTCAGCAGAAGAGAATCATTAGATTTTAGAGTGGCAAGCAACTTTAGTTGATGATTGTGGTTGACACCTCTCATTTTTTCTTCACAGTACATGGCCATTTATTCATGTTTGGGCTATAGTTTTCCTCAGGTAGTCCTACCTCTTCCTTGCTCTCAGTCTCAGTAGTTAAGGTGGGCTCCCATCCAGGCAACAAAGTGGGGGTTAACCCAGGTTGGACCTGGCAGAACACTGCAGCTTCCTGTTCAGAAATGGTCCAGGAACTGGCCTTTAGAGCCATCAATATGGAATTCTAGTACGTTTCTTAGAATTATTGAGAGAGAAGCTTCCTTCCCATCCTCACTTTCTCTTTCATTTAATCTTTCCTTCTCTCTCTGCTCTTCCCTCTTCTGTGGATGCTAAACTTGCGGATGTGTACCTGGGATGGCCCATACCCCCTCTACCTCCTTGCAGAAGGGTCTAGCTGGAGAATGAAACCCACAGTGATGAGTTGGGCTGAGAGGTACAGAGACCAGATTCTAATGGCTTCGAATCTCTGAATCCAGCCTTACCTATAACCACAAACCTCTTTTATAATTTCAAGTGTAAAATAGATCTCCCCCTTTTCCAAAGTGTAAGTTGAGTTTTTGTCACAGCCAAAAGTGAAGACAAATACTACAGTTAATAACTCAAAGAAATAAGCATTGGTAAGTGCTAGGGTCAGGACTAAATCTCTAAGTCTGATACTTGTTTTGTTGAGATTGTGGCAGTCTGTGGTAGACTAGCAAGTGAATTAAAACTCTGCATACAAAGCAATTCAGGTAGAATGGGCACTCTTCCACAAGCTACTTGGACACTGAGTTTCATGCTTAGATTGCACAGTATACAATGTATAGGTATTTACCCAATGAGTTACTGTGTGTGTACTGTGTTACATTAATGGGACAGAGTAGAACTGTGTGCAGTTTGTGTTGGTAGTGGTAAGTTGGTGACAACCTCTTTTCATGGACATTCTTACCTTAGGAAGGGCCAAGCTCAAAAAATAGTGACCAGATTTAAAGGACTCATATTTTTATATAATGCAGGTATGAAACTTGTACACTTGAAGCAGATGCTGGGTCTGAAATAAGAGCACAACGAAGCAGGGTAACGCACAGATAACAGCTACCCTATTATGGTTTGAACTTGGAACATCCTCCAAAAATCTCATGCACTCAGAAGCAGGGCATTTGAAAGGTGATTGGATCATGGAGGCACTGTACTCATCAATGGATTATTATACCACTGAGTTTATGGGTGAGTGTGCTACAAGGAGGTGGGCCTGGCTGGAAGAGGCAGGTCACTGGGGCATGACCTAGAAAAGTACTCTCCTTCTTCGCTACCAGGCCATCAGCAGCTTTCCTCTGACCAGGTTCTTCCATCATGCTGTTTTACCTTGGAGCCAGCAAAGGGGACCATGAGCCCAAATAAACCTCTCCTCCTTTAAGGTGTGAACACTGAATATTTTGTCCCAGCAACAAGAGAGTGATTAAGACATGCTCCCAACATAATTTGCACCTGATTCTACTCTGTCATCTATATAGCAGGGTCCATGTGCACATGTACACATGACCCAGTAACACACTCTACAAATCCCTATAGAACATGTACTGTGTATCAGGGATACCATCTGAGCAACATAAATAGACAAAGTTGGAGCTTCTACGAAAAAAATTTTAAAACATAATTTTGACAAATTACTTTTTTGAAAATAAAAGCTATTTGCCTGTTATTAACACTTTAACAGAATAATTATATGAATGACTTAATTCCTTTGTCCCTTCCTCCAACCTGGTTGATTAGAAACATCAATATTTACAAGGTATTCAAACACAGGCCATTTGCAAAGAGCAAAAACTCAAATATGTTGATTGTTAGAAAATTGACTAAAGGCATGTTTATTTCTTTTCACCATACTAACTAGTTATTAAGCTATTAGAAAGCAAACCACACTTTACAAGACATTATTAATTTCATTCATTGCATAGTCTTTAAAAAAGGGTATTAGACTGATCTACCCAATGGTTTATTTCTCCATGGAAATACAGATTTATAAAATGATGACTTTTTAAAATTTTCCATACATAAAACTTATAAGAACAATGTAAGATGGTAAAAGGCAAACAAAATAGCATGGTTAGCTATACATTTGGGCATTGGAAGGAAATTGTTAATGGTGGCAAATAAGCCTCTAAGTGGAGAGAATGAGGACCGGTGTGTTGCCTTAGGATGGTGCAGACAGCACACTTTCACTGGCCAGACCTCTGACATACTTTCCGGGGCATCTGTTTTACATACAATTTTCACTGTTTCACTGAATCATCGTCTACCACAGAAATGCTTATCTGATAAAGGCAAATGGAAGCGGGAAAATCCTGGGACAATTGAGATTTTCTAATTTTAGAGCTATGGCTAAGGCACTAAGTCTAGTATTTTAAGAAAATGGTCTGAGGAATAAAACTGACTACAATGAGAAATACACAAAAATCTTAATGCTTATAAAACATAGGATTTTATTTAAATTTGCATAAAGATAAAAATTTTACCAAAATTTAAACAGAAACCTAATTAAAAATTTTCCACCACAAAATGGACATTATGGAAAAAAGCCACATTCCCATCAAAACTACATTTTCTCATTTTTCTACCACAAGGTGATAGATCCTGGAGGTGAAGGTCAATAAGGAGAGATGATACTCTCAACACAATTCAGTCTTCTCAGAGTTGTCTCATTTTGAAATGACTTAATTACAGAGATGTCCATAAGAATCAGCGTTCATCAGTACTTAAAATGAAACCTTCTACTACAAAATCACAAATAAGGCTCCTGGCTGTTCTTTTAGTATGAGGTAAACAATATTTGATATTAAGGCAAATGGTAAAATATGAGTATAGTATATTAATGTAGAACTTCCACTGTAAAATATATTTTAGAATATCTATAAATTTTTCTAAAGATGTGTTGGAATTAGAAACTTATAGAAATTGCTACAATGTGTAATAATTATTTGCTTGGTGTCTTAGCTTTGCCCCTTTGATAGTTAATATGTTAAATGGAATCCTATTTGAGGTTTTTATGGCTCATGTTTTTTTCTACCATAGAGGATTAAATATTCACCAACATTCTTCTCAATGAACCAAGCAAGGCTTGCCTTAATTAAATTTCTGTATATATGCATATTATTTGGCCAGAGACTGCTTCCTAAAGTTGGTAAAAGCTTGCAAATAGAGGACATTATTTTTATCATGACTATATAAGTAAAATTAGACTAGGCTGTCTAGATAACTTATCTGAGAAGATATAGATCTAAGATTTTCACACAGTGGTTCTTGTTTATGCACTCCCCTGTTTTTTCCCAGTGAGAGAACCATTTTTTTTTTTTTCCACAGTGAGGGAGCCATTGGGAAAACAGCCCCCGGACCAGGCAAAAGACATCACTTCTTTGCCACACTGGCGACAGCCTTCTTGGCCGCATCCTCCAGGTCTACAGCCGCGGTAATGGGGAGTCCACTGTTTTTGAGTATGTTCTGTGCCTCTTGGACATTGGTTCCTGGAAGGGGGAATGATGGACAGTCACTGGATGAAACTGCAGGTGGTGCTCTGTCAAGTTTTCTAGGACCTGAAATGACTGGCTATCTGGGACTTACCTGACGTCAACACAATTTCAGCTGTTTATGATCCAGACCCCGCCATTTACATATACTTTGATGACAAATTTATTTTTTTTCTTTTTTTCACTTTAATTATCTAGTGTTATAAAGACATTGCCTGTATTTTTTTGGCATTTAAAAAATGAAGATGAGGTTCTTTTAAGATTACAGAATATACAAAGAAAGATTAATAGTCACTTCTTCAGTGAGTGTGAATGAGGGAAGTCTTCTGAACTGGCCTTATCTCAGAGTTCTGAGTATGGAAAGAAAAAGTGTTTTGGGAAAAATGAGAATGACACATCCATTTGAGTGTGGGCATGGGCACAATGTGGAATAATGGGACAATACCTGAGAACGTGTGGCTAATCTACCTATAATTTTTTTTTCTTTTGTACAGGGGATCGAACTCAGGACCTTGTGCTCGTGAGGCAGGCATGGGGCCACTGAGCTAAATCCTCGGCCCCTACCTAGAGGTTTTTGCAAGGAGATGAGTTAAACAAATTCTAATCAATGCTATTAACAGGGAAGATTACATGACAACATCTGTTCAAGTTGTGGCCCAACTAGAAAAGATGAAATAAGGGACTTGTATGAGGGAAATGAACTTTTTTTTTTTAACTGATAGAAGCCAAGATATCTGCTAATAATCCAGTCAAGTGGGCTTAATGTGTCTGTAGCCCATTCCAGAAGTCACCTATTTTAAAGACCTCTGGAAGGCAGGGGTCCAAGCCATGACTTGACCTGTTGCAAAATTCTGAGAATCTGCTCTGTGCTCACCAATCCAGCAGAGTCTGTTGATAGCTCCTGGCTGCTCCTGGTAGATGTGCTATATTTGCTGGCCAGGCCACCTCACCCAGAGGTGTTCCTCAGGGACTGCCTTTCTAATTGGTACATTTCTTCTGTGTTCTTTCAGGGCAAACAACCCTTTAGGACCAATAAGACAAAACTGTCTCAGCTAAGACAATTTCCTATGCATTTATCCAGTTAGGAAGTCAGTGCTTAGTTATAAACAAAGATGTTGAAATACAGACATTGGAGAAGCTATTTTACCACAGAGTGTAAAGGAAGCAAAGGCCAGTGAGGCAGTGGTGGATGGGCTTAAAAGGTGAGGAAGCATGGGCTCTCCTGGGATCATAGGTCCACTGAGCAGCTGTGAAGGAGGCACTTGGCACCGTGTTTTGGGCTGTGGCTTCCTTTTGGCTAGTTTACACAGGCACCTGACAAAAGGCCCCTCTGGAAGAAACAAGAGAGTGGGAATGCTGCTACCTAAAATCTTCACCCTCTGCAGTGTATTTTTTTTCATAGTTTTGGATATATCATTTAACTTCTTTGAGCCTAAACTTTTTACTTCCATACATGCACTCATCATCTTCCTCAGAACTCACACCCTTAAGTGCTTATACATGCCAGGCATAATGCCATATAGTGTCCATGTGGCATATGAATATCTACAAAAACAATGAGCAGGTCCTATAGCCTCTGTTATATAAATGAGGCAAATGAGGCCCAGAGAAGTGAAATCACTCTCTTGTGGTCACAAAGGTGGTAAGTGGCAGAGGTGGGGACTTGAACTGTTCTCCCTGAAGGGTGTGCTAGTCCACTTTCTTATTTGTAAAGTGAAGACATTAAGTTGTGATGATTAGCAAATGAAAGGATATCCATGAAAGCATTTATGTCAATGGCAAAATCCCCTGCCTGACATTTCTGCACTTCTCTGGATTACATTAACATGATCATGTTAAAGGTGGTAGGCAGCATCTAAAATAAATGGGTCTGAATTGATCAACTGAGTGATCCTGCTTCCTGCCCTTGTATATATAATTTTACCTCCTGAGTGTGACCAGGACCCAGTGCCTGGCTTCTAAGGAGTGGGAGTATGGAACAAGTGATGGAATGTCACTTCTGAGACCACGTTACAAAAGCCTGTGGCTCTGTCTTGCTCCCTTTGCTTCTTCATTTGTTCATTCAGCTAAAGCCAACAGCCATGCTGTGAGTTGCCCTCTGGAGAAGGCCACTGGCAAGGACCTGAGGACAGCCTCTGGCCAAGAACCAAGGAGAAGTGAGGCCATCAGTCTAGTAACTCTGAGGAACTGCACACTGCCAGCACCCATGTGTGGGCACCTGGAGTGAGCTCTTCCTTGGCCAGGCTGAGATGTTCTCCACCCTGCTGACACCTGGACGCAGCCTTGTGATAGACCCTGAGTGGGAGGACTCAGCTATACCACACTTGATTCCCAGCTACAGACACTGTGGGATAAGTATTCCTTTTGTAATGCTGTGGAATTTTTGTGGGGGTTTTTTTCGGGGGGGATCTTTTTTGTACCTTTTTGTGGTGTTGGGGCTAGAACCCAGGGCTGTGTACACTCTAGGCAAGTGCTCTATCACTGAGGTACATCCCAGTCCCTGAATTTTGGTATAATTTATTACCATGGATCAATAACTAAGATAGATGTAAAGGCTTATTATTTCATTAATACAACCTCAGCGTGCATTTTGATTCATTTGATAAGGTTTTAGTCAAGGTCCCAGAGGCAGAAAAGCAGGACAGGGGACTAGATGGTGGCAGGTGTTAGATAGGAGGCTAAGGAATTTAGACATTAATCTGTATGTAGGCTGGCTCTCATGGAGCAATGACAGAGTGTGAAGCCAGAGCCCCTGACTGACACAGAAGTGCACCGCTCTTTGCAGCAGAAGTGAATGAAAGTTAAATGTGTAAATTTCTACTTCCTCAACAGAGACAGGAGCAGCAATAAAAGTTACGATACCAGAGGCTCTTCTCCCTGCTCCCTTTCTCTTTGGAACACCCTCCAATCTCAACAGCTGGAGTGGTGTTCCTGGGATTGGCCCCATTTCACCTCCTGCTCTTCCTGGGGTTAGTTTTATCTTGGTTCCTGCCCACTCTGAGAATGGTTCAGTCATCTCTGCCCCACTTCTCTTCCATGTGCATGGGTGAACAAGCTCTGCATTACTTTTCTCCCCACATTTCTTATCATTGCATATTGGTTATACAAATTAATAGGTTTCATTCTGGCAGCTTTGTACATGCACATAACATACTTTGATCCCCCTTCACATTTTTGGAAGAGGGGGTGTAAGGGTGAGTAATGAGGGCGTGAATATGATCAAATAATAGTCTTTTCAGCATGTGAGTTAACATCAGTATTCCCAAGGGGGTGGGGCAGGACTGATTTGGAAATCCATGACCATCTAGATGAGCTGGGCCTTGTGGGGACCCCAACCCTTGTTGCTGCTCTCGCTGGGGGCTGACACCCATTCATGCACTAGCACTTGGGTATTACATCCCTTCCTTTGTACCACCTTCCAAATGCCCAACTAAAGCAGAGGCTTGTTACATAAGCTTCCAGAGCACCCTGCATTTCCAGATCCAGATCACAGATTATGCTGTACTGTATGGCTTAGTGCCACATCTCTCTTCCCCACTGAAATGCTTCACTTTGGGAGACCTGCACAGTGGGATGTCTTGCCACACCCACTGCATTCTCTGTATGTGCTGACAGACTAACTACCACAGGTTCACATACGAAGTGTGCCCAAGAAGTGATGTGGGTATGTATCCTCTGATCCCCTTACTGGCTCAACACTGCCCCCTCAAAACCTTTCCTAATAGGGTTGATGCAGAAACTGGAAATGCCTGAGATGACATGAGAATCAACTGTTTGGAAGGGATTTCCAGGGTCTTGGGTCCTGGCCTGTCTCTAGAGGGCCCTGGAGCAGCTCACTATACTCTGGTGCCCGAGTGAGGACTCCAGCTGCTGCCACTCGTCCTGCCCTGCAGCTGCTTGTGTCTCAGGGCTGAGAGGCCTCACTCCAGGTAGGGCCAGTGGGCCAGGTCATGGGAAGAGGGAGGAGCAAGCAGCTCCCTAGAAAAACACATTCTTTTCCCTCCAGCTGCTCCTTCAGTGGTGTGTCAAAATGCCTAATTGCTTCATCATTCCAGGATACACTAAAATGCATTTTAATTATACTTGCTCTTACACTTTAATTACAGCTTTAATTATTAAGCATACACTAGCATGTTCAGAATGAAGTAATATGTGAAGTGATTCTAACACTGAAATATAAAGCGCAGGAAAAGGGCTATGATGAGAAATGGATCATAAATAGAGGTTTGATGACCAGACAGAAATCCATCACACAGGAGAGAGAGAGGGAGACAGAGTGACAGATATCCAGAAACAGAGGCCATAAAGAAGTGGAGAGGAGGAAGACTGAGAGAGCAGGGTGGAGGAGATGGCAAGAAAAATAAGTGGCAGTAGAGTTGGGCGGGGGGGCACGGTATATCAAGACAAAAAAGCAAAGCAATGCCAGGCAGGAGAGGAAAGCTTGGGATCTGGAGAGACAAGGTAAGTGGAGAAAGAGTGGAAGAAGAATGGTGGAGGGAGAGGGGAAGAGAACGGGAGGATGAAACAAAGGAAGAGAAAGGAGAGGGAGAGAACAAGAAGGGAGGGTGAAGAGAAGGAGAGGGCAGCTGAAAGAGAGAAAGGGGAGGGGAAAGAGCCCAACCAGAAACAGGAGGAAGAGTCCTGGGGAATAACCCAGAACTACAGACATGGACACAAAGAGACAGACAGGCCAAAAGTCAGCCAGACAGGGTGAAGAAACAAAGTGAGCTTGTGAAGTGCCCTCCGCCCTGGCTGCTCCCGGGACCCTATCACCTTGTCTTCCATGCATCTCACTCCTTGCCCATGGGATGGCTCTGCCCACAGCTTGGCAGTGCTGCCCACTGATCCTGACACTAATTACCACCTGCTTCCTTTTCCTGTTGAAGTGGAAGTGTGGATGCAGAGAAAATAGGTAGGAAAAAACCCCAAAACAGCCGTTGAAACCATATTACTGAGGAGAAAAGGAAGTATTGGACAAATGCTTACTAACTCATGGATTTCTTTTATTATTAGCTAAGTGTTTGAGGTTAGTTTTTTCTTGACTCACTCAGTGGCTGACATCTATTCCCCATCTCTCTCTGATTTTATTTCTGAATAGAAACCATCACAGCTGCTTTAAACTCTGACACAGAATGAAGTGCTCCAAACAGAGTGTTTGTGCCTGTGCACACAATTACAAAAGAAATTGATCTCTTTCCTACATTTAAATGGTGGTACTGACATACTGTAATATTTATTAAATGCTGCATTGCTTTTTAATGAGGCTGTGGGACAACACTTTTAATAACCACCTGTACAGATACCTGATCAGCTCACACTGCCCCAGCTTCTGGTACTTCTTAATATCTGCTTGCTGAGAGCCACTCGGCTAAATGGTTATCTACTCACTGCAGGTCTTGAAAATGGTGACACAGAGAGAATCAAAAGGAAATGAATTTAAAATGATGTCTTGCTCTACCGCTAGAGGACATTATAAAAAATAATAATGATTAAAAATCTGAAAGGGGCTGGGGATTTAGCTCAGTGGTGCCACTGCCTGCCTCACAAGTGCAAGGTCCGGAGTTCAATCCCTGGTACCAAAAAAAATCTGAAAAATTCTGGACCTCTTTTTAGTGTTTGACCAGTGACTTTCTGCCACAGGGTGGAGTAAGAGAGCTGTAACCAGGCACACTAAGTTAATTCATCAAAATCTGCTCTTTGCTTTAATCATAGGTAAAAGAAGACAACTGAAGTGAACACAGATGACAGAATTTTGGTCCCCCCCACCCCAGATTAAGCCAGCCTTTTTATCACTGAGCAGTGAAAAAAAAATTCTCTAGTCTGGAAGTACATAGAAACTATCTTTTTTTGAATTATCATTTTAATTGGAATTCAGGTTTTCTTTTGCTTTATTTGTTTTAATTGTTGTTGAGACAGGGTCTTGCTAACTTGCTCTGGCTAGGCTTGAACTTGTGATCCTCCTGCCTCATCCTCCCAGAGTGCTGAGATTACACGTGTGTATCACCAGGCCTGGTTCAGGTTTATTTTTGGTTAAGAAAAATAACAAATATGATAGCATTTCTGAGTGGATATTAGGTCCAAAGAATGTTTATTGGATGCATGAGTTAAAGTGTTCTCAAGTATCATAAAACTTGCAAAGCAATCTTAAAGCTGACATTATCTAATCCTCATTTTACAAATGAGAAAGGTGAAGCAGTGGGAGGCTTCTCAACTGACCCAGCAACCAATAGCAAGTCAGAGGCTGGGCTAGGACAAGAGTCCCAGGTTTGTGTGATGATAAAATCACAGAACAAACATGCTGCTTGGCCTTTTAGAGGTGAAAAGTCTCTTGTTTCTCTATGGCATTAGTTAGGAAACTGAGGTTCAGAGATGCCAGAGAAATTGTTCAGGCCAAACAATCAGCCAGCTTAGCAAGCCTGACTCAGTTCAGTGTGCAAAATCAGGGCCAGCAAACTTTGACTTTCTATCCTGCTGCCTGTATCTGTACCCTTTCCGAGCTATGAATAGTTTTTACATTTTTAAATAGCTGGGGGAAAATCGGAATAATATTTTGTGATGTATGAAATTCAAATTTCAGTGTCCATAAATAAAGTTTTTGTGGAGCAGAGCCAAACTGATGTGTTTACAGACTGTCAATGCCTGTGTTGTCCAATGGCACAGCTCAGAGCTAAGACAGACAGTATGGTTCATTACACGGAAAATATTTTAACCCTGTTCTAAGTAAGTAAGCAAATTTTTTCCCTAGGAGAGGGGAGGTCAGTGGAAACAAGCCAAATTTAATAAAGCTACAGATTCCTCCCCAAATGTTCTCTGACCCTGCGCCCTTGCAAAGTGACAATCAGACATGTCTTCATGTCATGTAAGTTTTGATAACCTATCACGTCTCTTTTGTCTTGTTGTTGTTAGAAATGGAACAATACATTGAGAGTTGGAGGCAACACTCCTGCTGCGTGAGCAGCCTGCCCTTGTTTGAGATGACATGCACCCAATATCTAGCATTTTGCTTGGTAGCCAATGAAGGTCATGCACATGGTCTTGGCTAAGTTACTAACTTGAGCTCAAAGGATAATTACTAACAGTTGTGGAGCCTGAGACTGTTCTAAGTTATTTAAAAACTCAACTGCTCTTTACAATGACCCTAGGAAGTTGGTATATACAGTATTTATTCCCATTTTATGAGTAAGAAAGATGAGATTTTTAAACTTGGCTGTGTTCTGGAGTGTCTGAGTGACCTGAAAAGTTCTGTAGTTTTGAGACTTAAGATTTCTCCTTGGATAATGAGTGCTTTAGTTACTTCCTTATTGCTGGGAGAAAATACCCAACACTCACAAGTTAAAGGAAAGAAGGTTTATTTTAGCTCACAGTGTATAGAGCTCTAGCGGGCTCCACGGCAGGGTGGCATGGCAGAGGAGAAACAATCCATGGCAGGGCAGGCAGGAAGCAGTGAAGCAGTGGTTCCCTTTCCCTCTTATTCCATTCAAGCTACAAGCCTTTTGGTTGGTGCCACCCATACCCAGTATCCACACCCAGAACTGATTTAGTTATCACACACCATTAGTCCATCTTCATTCGTTCTAGATCCAGCCACTTTCAAAAAGCCCCACCTATTAGCATATGAGGCTTTAGGGAGAACTCTAGACACAAGCCACAAAAATAAGTATCTTATCTAAGAACCTGTATCCCTCAGCTGACATAAGATATTCCATGGGGCTATGCTATATCCAGATGAAATTTCCATGGTAAGGAACTAGCACCTGTAAATGTGACAGTTATTCATACAATCATAGCAGAAGTCACCAGCTGCAGTGGTTGGAAGCTTATGGCCTCATTCTTCTCTATGGCATTCAATGGTGCATTTGTGCGCACACAAGTAAGGTTCTCTTAATACAAGTTCTTTAAGAGTTTATGCCAGGTGGCCAGGTGTATATGCTTTTGTTCTCAATTATGGTAGCCCTCAAAAAAAAAAAAAAAGCAACATTATATTAATGTAAACCAAAGTTAAGGAAGTTGTAATATTAAACTACAGTGGAAAGAACCCTCTGGCAAGGAAGAACATCTCACAACTCTGCACTGAGTCCCCATCACTAGCTGGGATCAGGACAGAACTTTCAAAGAAGAAATGTTTAATATACTTGAAATCTGCATAGACTTTCCTTCTATGCCTCCCTTAAATCTTCCTCACGGCTTTCAATCCATGCATACTATAATTTATGGGTGATTCAAGGAATTTGCAAAGGTAATTTTGACCATGTGAGAAATCTGTCTGAAATGCTGACTTCGGAACTCCACTGCTGTCTGGTATGGTTTGGCTATGGCTTAAGTGTGACTCCCAAAGCTTCATGTGCAGAAAGCTTGCGCCCCAGACCTGGCTAATAAAGTCAATGAGGACACACCAGAATACTTTATAAGCCTGCCTTTCCGCCGGATGGCACTCAGCAACAGCATTCACAGTACTCCTGATCATACCTTGTGAAGACACTCAACAAAAGAGGACCTCCAAAAAGTGACAGAACAATGGGATAAAGGTTTCAAAGTGAGGGGGAGTATTTTAAAGAGGATTAAGGGCAATGTTTGAGGGGGATTAATGGTATTGTGTCTTTTACTACAATAACCTTTTAAAAAATTTAAACATTCACTGTACATTTTGATTATATCTCATAAACAGAGCTAAACAGGCTTCTTTTCATGACACACTACCCAGCTTCGGGTGCTTTGTTACAGCAGTACAAACTGGATGAATACACTGCCTAAGATGTCATCACTGTGAGATTTTACACTTACATGGGGGGAAATAACTGAGTGGACCCCACTGCTAATATTTTCCTTAAGAAGAAGTTACATTCTAGAAACTTAATATTGCCTGCCAAATTCTCACTTGACTCTCACGAGACATTTCAGAGCACAGAGGGGTATGCAGGCACAGAAAACACTGGATTTTCCAGAATTCTAGGTCTTGCTGCTGGCCTCTACTCTACTCCAGGGATCTGCACAATGTAGGCCTTGGGCCAGAGCTGTTCCATTGCCTATTTTTGTACAAAAACATTTATTGTGACACAGCCATGCCCATATATTTATGTATTGTCTATGGCCACTTCAGACCACAAGGGCAGAACTGTGTAATTGTGACAGGGTATATATGCATGCCCCCAAAGCCTAAAATTTGGCTCTTTACAGAAAAAGTTTGCAGATCCTTCCTCTGTACAATCCAAATGTTTGTTGCAGGGCTGAACGGAAGGTTAAGAAATGGCCTCATTTGGTGCTTCCACAGCTGGCAGCCCCCACTGATACCCTAGATAGCTGTATATTTAGGGGAGAAAACTTCCCCTATGGTTTATTTGAATCAACAGTAGCAGACATTTGGTGCAAGTGCCTCCAATCTCCTTTCGGGCATTCATAATGGTCAACAATAAAGATGAAATTCATTTCTATGGTGTTAAAGATATAGCATCAGAATCCTTCTTGGCACAATACTTCAGGCAGCCCCTGCCAATGAACTAAAGGTGGCATGAGACAAAGGCTATTTGTCCTCCCTGTTTACAGTCTTCTCATGAGGTCTTTCTGGAGCCCTGGGGTGGTACCCTTCAGGGGCCCTCTCTGGAAGAGCCCTAATTAGTAGGTATTGATAGCACCTGTGAAACAGCGCCAACTGGGCCTACCTGTGCGTCTCCTCCCTGTCAGTGATGTGCTCTCCTTAGTGGCTAGTCAAATATGAATTTTGAATGTCACCTAAGGAAACTGAGGCATGAAGAAATGAACTGACTGGTCACTCAGAAAAGACCATAGAGTTTTGGTGCTACAGATGACACAAAGCAGGATTTGGGGATAAAACAGTCCTGGTATCTGCTATACTCTAAATCCCTCATTAAAAAAAACAACCTACTGTTGCTGCTCAGGGAAACAGAGCTAGATGCTTATTCTTTCTTCTCTTTTTCTTAGTGTATGGCACTGGGGATTGAACCCAGGGCCTTTGCACTGAGCTAAATCCTCATCCTTTTTTATTTTATTTTTAGACAGGGTCTCACTAAGTTGCTAAATTGCCCAACTTCAGTTTAAACTTTTGATGCTCCTGCTTCAGCCTCCTAGAGTACTGGGATTTCAGATATTTGGCACTACTCCCAGACAGTTGCTTGCTCTTGAAAGGATAGCCACTGTCTAGACTGGGGTAGGCCCTGACCAAAGGTTGCCAACAGACAATGTCCTATTCTGTGCAGTGGTCAGATTCTTCCTGCCATGCAGAGGGACAGCCATTAATTAGCCTATCACTCTTGGTTTCCTCCACACCCACCACTGGCTCTGCCTGAGGGAGCTGGTGGTAGAGAGACATCTCAAGAAGCATCCGAGTAGTGAGAATTGGTATGGAGGGCCTAGCCCCTTTCTTTCAGGGCTGTGCTGTGCAAGGTCAACCACTGCTTCTCAGACTCTGCCCTGGTGGTGGAAGGCCCAGTGAAGCCTGGAGGTACCTGAGACCAGACATGCAAAGCTGCCTAAATCTGGGGTCAGAGGAAGGCAGCTCACCTTCGGCTTCCTTTCATCAGTAATGAAGGTAATGCTTTGATCTCCTTAGTACTTTGCTTTATTTCTTATCAAGGTCAGACACCCTCAAAAGTCTTAACACCATGACTGGCTGGATGGGCTGGGAAAACGGTGCCTTTTAGGTAAGCTAATGAGACCAAGCAGCTGTGAAATCTGGACAGCAGGACCAGGTTGTCCGTAGCAAGAGGTCACAGGGCTAGAGGCACCAAGAAAGAGGGTGAAGAGGGAGAGGAGAGAGTCCATCAACACCGGGGGAGATCTAGAGAGAACAATTTTACTACTATGGTGGTCAGAGAATCCACTAAATGACATCTACCCCCAGCCCCTCCCAAGCCCCTCAAACCACTGTGTAAGCCTGTAATTATGTTAACTACTTTCTTAAGGTGCACAGAAGGATTTTTCTTGTATAGTTAATAGATATTCAAAATGGAAATATCAGTTACATCATCTGCCTAAGAGCAAAACAAAAATTCCAAGTGCCTAACATAGTAGATTGAACACCTTGCAAATTCAAATGTTAGATCTAAGAAAAAAGCTTTCACTAGCTTGACCAATACTTCAGGTTACAGATTAAGTGTGTTATCAACTGAGATGGTGGGGAGGCTTTCAGGGGTGATGGCAGGGGAGGATAGGCTCCCCTTACATTTCCTGCAGTTTGAGCTGGTGAAGGTGAAGTAAACACCAGGGAAAGTGAGGAAACCAGGTCCCACAGGGAAAGAGAGAGGACTCTGGTGATTAAAGGGAGGAGATGCGACAGATGTTACCATGAAAAGACACAGATCCCAGCCAGAAGAGATCCACAAAGACACTGAAGGAAGAAGGAGGCTGAAAAAAAGAGTCATTTGTGAGGCACAGAGCTAGGTGATGAATGGGTACACAGAGAACAGAATGGAAGAGGGAGAAGAATGAGAATTAAACACACAGAAGGTAAGAGTGGAGCTCCCTCCAGGAGTCACTCCTCTAGCCATGGCAGCAGCAGAAGCAAAGAGCAGAGAAAAATCAGCACCAGGTCAGGCTGGGGGTGGAGCTGGGGAGCAGCTTGGGGAACAGCTTAGCTCCCCCGAGCAAGGTGACAGGCTTAAGAAAGGAAAGGTAGAGGAAAACTCAAGTGGGGACAAAGTACACATTGAAAATAAGCAGTCAAGAGAATGCTGGAATATGGAAAAGTGCAAAGAGGCTGCAGTAGTTGTCAGACATGGGGCAGGACCATGGCTCTGCTGGGCATCTACTCTCACTGTGCCCTGGACCACCCCACTGCTCCACAAGTGGCCCAACCCTCCCTTTACTCTGGGTGTTGCCAGCAAGCCTAGGGCTCCAGCATTCCATTTTCTAACATGAAAACTTTTTGAGGCTAGTTAGCGTCAGTCAACCTGCCAGGGCTCCCCTTTTGATGGGAGACAAAGGGATAATCAAATCACTGCTCTTGTCTCTGGTGTCACACTCTGGAACAACTGGGCACTTGCAGAGGGGACAGTTGCCAAGAGAAGGGACATGGCTAAGATTGTAGTTGTCGCTTGCCCTTGTAATAGTCATACGAAATGTATTGCTCCCTTTTATCAGATCAAAGTGCGGTACAGTAATTTCCCCGTGCCATACTCCTCTGGTGAAAGCTCCCTTGGTGAGCATTTCAGCGAGCAAAGTAGAGGTGTTCACTCAAGGGAGGAGCTGGTCTCCTGTCAAGGAAATAAGCAAGCAGGAATACTCTTACATTCTCCATGGCTCCAGAAAATTTTGGGACCAACACAGACATTTTGGGAACAACACAGTAACAAGAAAGTGGGCTGGAGTCTTATTTTTAAGGATATTTGGCAACAGAGAAACAGTCTTTACATTACTCAAACCTTTTGGTATTGGATGGAAAAATAAAATTGAGAAGATCTGACTAAGAACCAGGATCCAATCTGCAAATTATCCAGGCTTGTTCTTATTTTTTATGAGTTCAACTTTAAATTGGCCAATAAGAAGAAAAATAAATGTGAAAAGAATTCTCTGAAGATGTTGGTGGATTCTGATAGGTAAAATTATAAAAACATTTATACAAAACCAAAGCTTTGGCTAAAATACATTTGTTACCAAATATACAAAGCTATAAAGATCTGTGTATTACTCAACAGTTTTAGACTGGCATAAACTAATCACCCAGGTAATTTTTATGTCATTTTGTATACATTTTTAAAAAGAAAAAAGTAACTCATTTCAGATAATTTGTTCTTTATTCATGCTACAAATGTCTACAAAGGCTGAATTTTCTCCAAATATGTGGTTGTTCGATTCACTCAGAAGTCTTTTACATAAAAATAGTCCTATGTCTCAGCTGGTGAGGCCCATTCTGATAAGGCAAGTAAATATATGTAATTATAAAGTTACCATTTTCAAAGAAGAGAGTAATCCCTTCCTTATCCATTGGTATAACAACTTGTAATTGTTACACAGTGGAGAACAAAGACTTTGTCCACAAAATCCTACCACACCAAGACTCTCTTGACTGACTAACCCTTTGGGCCATGTCTAGAACGTAGTGTGTGGGCCACAGAGTCTTTAAAATGTGGGTGGCAAGTGGGTGAGACTGGTAAGGATCCTGGATCCTCCAAATGGTCACAAAACAAATGAGAGAGACCCGTCTTAATTTACAGGAAACGGACCCTATTATGTAAACACATTATTGGGCTTTTGAAATGTTTGATATCTTGTTAGAAATCTCATAAGTTGTTTAGACTACAAGATACTTGAATATTAGCAATACAAGGTATGTATTATTGTAATTTAGACTAGTAAAATTTTTCTACTTCCCTTGATTTTCATGTGTGACCAGGCTTTGTCATAGATGCTGGGATGAAGGATACCCCTTTCTCATCTCACTGTTTCTATCGAGGACAATGTTCCATGTTCTGGGAATGAAAACTAAATCATTCTTAACACTAACATGAATAAAGGTCCTAGAGAAGTTCAGTTAAAACAGAAAGTGGTATGTTAGTCAAGGCAAACAGAAATGATCACGAGAATTGTCCCAAATAAAAAAAAAATAGACTGAAGATAAAAGAAATTCCCCAAAGATTCTTGTAGTTAATAATGTTTTCTATACTGGAATCACTGAGCACCTCTTTCTGTGATGGGATATTTTTGGTCTTGGTTGGGTTCTTATTTTAACAAAATTGTCCTACATGGAATGATTTCCAGTACAGCCAGCCTGTGTCTATTTACTAAGGACATTTGCAATGGGTGCCATATCCACACCTCTCCTGGGATTGTCCCTGTACTCTACACTCTATCCACACACATTCAATACAAACCAGGGATGATTAACTCCCCATGTAATACTCTCCATTCTCTGTCTAGTTTCCACTCATTTTCCCACATCTGCGACCTATGTCACCTAAACCCATAGGTTCCTCTTTCTCACTCCCTTTTTCCTTTCTCCTCTTGCCTCTCTGGGGCTTTATCTTGATGTGGCAGTTCTGCCTCAGTATTAGACTCTATCTAATGTTACAGACCCTGGCTAACAACGTGACATTCCAATTTTGTTCTTTCAGATAAAACCTACTGCTGCAAAGCCATTACTCTCCCCCAAGACAGCATCAGATTTACCTGGGTCCTAGCTTTCAGTTTTACCACTATCATGATCCTAGTTTCAATTCTCAGGTAGGGATGATGACTCACTTCGATATTCTACTCTCTCCTTCTTCCTCTGCAGTGATTCAAATCTGACTTTTCTTTCTAGACTCTATTTGAAGATTCTT